>NC_034613.1:143190299-143215866 GCF_900095145.1 Mus pahari
AGAGAGAGAGAGAGAGAGAGAGAGAGAGAGAGAGAGAGAGAGAGAGAATTTTTTTTTAAGGAAACAATTTCAAAACCAACATGAAGAAGTGAAAAGCGTAACACATTCATACCCTAGTGATATATGAAAGTCCCTGTAGTAGTCTCTGTGAAAGGTAACTCAGAAGATACAACATGACTAAGATGCATATTGATCTTCCCAGAAGTTCTCTGATTACACTTCTGGGGATTTTGTTCACAGTAGACCAGGGAACAGTAAATCATGGCTCAAGGGTCAGATCTGATTCATTGAATATCTTCCAAATATTTATTGAAACACAGCCATACTTGCTTAGTTACACATTGCTCATGGCTACACTTATATTAAAATGACACAGTTGAGTAGCTTTGACAAAAAACAAAATGGCCCACAGAGCCTAAAAACACTGATTATTTATAGAAAACTGTTTGCCAGTCTCTAGCCTATAGGAGATTAATGGGTAGAAGAAGCTGTAAAGACAACATTCTGAAAATAGAAGATGGAAGGAATCCAGTGATTTTTGCATAGGTGGTATATTTTAGGGGTGGTGCATGATGACACACAGATAGATAGGTGTTGATTCCAGGCAGAGAAGGCACTGAAGGCAGGCAGAGTCAAGGTTTCTGTATCTTCATAAATATATATTAATGGCCATTTTCAAATGATGTATAGTCATGCAAGTCTTATCACAATTTCCATACAGTTCTTTGTGTCAAAAGCATAGATCTTATCAAAAGGCAACCTTTTCCGTCCTAATGGAAATACCTTTCCTCTTGATATTTCAACTTCCACACAGGCCTAGTTCTCTTTCACCAGATCTATGACTCCTGTGGAGTTATGTCTTGTGTCTTCTGTAACTTTTTCTGCTTTAATTTAGACTCTATATTCATATCCTCCATAAATCCACCATCTTGTATAGATTTCTTACTTCTGTGTGTTTGGGGGTGGCAGAAGTGTAGTGGTTGTTTTTGTTGGTGTACACCCTACAGCAAAGACTGGCCAACTGCTTGTGAATCGCATTTGCTGCACCAGTAAAACTAGATTTCTCTAGTCCAGTAGACTACACAATGAACTGTGAAAGAAACACTGCATGCTAGTTGAGGGCCTCTAAAATATTCCTGAGGACTTAACCCTTCACTGGATATTCACACTGGGTTCGAGACAGCATTACCCTAAGATGAAAGAAGCCAGCCCTCTCAAAAACTCTGGCCCACATCCTCCAGAGTAGAGTGTAATGTAAATGAGACTCACTCATCCACTGATTTCAGTCTTTTGTAATTCTAAAGCCATCCCCAGGCATATCGCCTTTGCTTTTGTGCTAACTCTAAAACGTCTAGAGTTATCATTTGCAGAGTCTATTTAATTAAATGTCCCCTCTTTCAATCATTTCACTGGAGTCCTCTCACCAGCAACTCTGCTTTTCCCATTGGTTCTTGCATTGCCTTCACCTCTAGTGTTCAGTCAGTTTAGACATCACTTTTCTTTTGTTTTTCCTTCTTTTTTAATTGGATTTTTTTGTTTATATTTCAAATGTTATTCCCTTTCCCGGTTTCCATTCTGCAAACCCCTATCCCATCCCCCCTTATCCTGCTTTCAAGAGGGTGCTCACCCACCCATCCACTTCCGCCTCACCATCCTAGCATGACTCTACACTGGGGCATCAAACCTTTACAGGGCCAAGGGCCTAGCCCAGATAAGGCCCCTTCAGCTCCTTTAGTCCCCTAACTCCTCAATTGGAGTCCCTGTGCTCAGTCCTGATGGTAGGCTGTGAGCATCTGCATCTGTATTGGTTAGGATCTGGCAGAGCCTCTCAGGAGACAGCTGAATTGGGCTCCTGTCAACAAGCACTTCTTGGCATCAGCAATAGTGTTTGGGTTTGGTGTCTGCATGTGGGATGGATCCCCATGTTGGCAGTCTTTGGATGGCCTTTCCTTCAGTCTCTACTCCACTCTTTGTCCTTGTATTTCCTTTAGACAGGAGCAATTCTGCATTATCACATTTCTATCTGCAAAGTTCCCCCTGCATTTCCTCTTTACTTTCTCTCCAAAGGTGCCTTTATGGTCTCAGCCATTGACAGGGAGACCTGGCTAATGTAACAATAGGTCCCTTTGCATTCACAACCTCCTAGTGGCACTCTGCCCTTTTGCTTGTGTGGAATGAATTTCAAGACACCAATTTCAATTAAGGAACACATAGACCTAAGCATTACTATGGCTGCCTTTTACAGGCTCTGGTACTCAAGATGCCATCAGTATGTGTCTGCTCTAGTTATTTAACTTTATCCTACTCTTTCCTAACCGAAACATTGCTCTTTGTTTAAGCAAGTCTACTTACCGCTCCACCCCACAGGAAGCCAACTCCATTCCTGCTATGACTCATTGTTTACACCAGTGGTTCCCAAATTGAGGGAGTGATTTTTGCACCTCAGGGGGAACCTGGCAATATCTGCAGATACTTTAATTTGTTACAACCACTGGGAGGCACTACAAGTATGCGACAGGGATGCTTCTAGACATCCTATAATAACCAGGATTTCCACAACCACATGCTAGTAATTTTGAGTTCAATAGCCTTAAGGTAAGGAAAGAAAATGAATGTTCCCACCCTCCTAGTACCTATTTCTAGTCCAGGGAGTCCCAATCAGGAATGATGCACCTCTCAAGGACACTCAGGGATATCTGAAGCTGAAGTGAAGAGCCCATAATAAAGAATTTAGTGCCAGATATGAATGCTGTTATTAGATTCAGAAATCTTGCTTAACATTTTTGTCCACTGTGTAATTCTCACACTTCTATTTGTTTCCAGATAATTGCTTCATGAGTAGCTCAAGTCCTATCTTAAAGATGATGCTTTCTCTGTCTATTGTGTTCTTACTCATATTTAGGTTTTATAATGTATTTATAGTTAGTTGACCCAGTTTAGTGTTCATGAATACATGTTGGATCTGCAAAACTCAAGTATAGAATATATTCAGGATTAAAAATTCAATACCTTTCTATCTATGCCACTGAGGACAAACAAGGCTTTCAGTTGTTAGTAAGTGCCCCCTATGTTGCTTTTGATTGACACAATATCCAAAAGTTACAGGAATTTTAATTTCACAATTTTATACAAAGAGACAACTACAGAAGATATCTAAATGAAAGGCAATTTTAGAACATTTAAAAAATATTATTATTATTTTAGAACCATGTTACTATAGTGGAAAAGATTCATAAGTGGCTATGATAAACCAAGAATTCATTTTAATAGAAAAACAAAATGGTAGTCATAGGACAATCTTAATGTGACCAGCTATTTTTCTTTTCTTTTGTTTGGGAAGATAAAAGACATATGTGTATGCTTGTGTGAGGGGTACACATAGCTGTGTGGACACATGTGGAGGCCTAAGAAGGAAGTCAGGGGTATTTTCCATCACTCTCTACTTTATTCTCTTGAGGAGTCTCTCACTGAACCTGAAGCTGACTCAAGAATGTAAATGAATTTATTAAATGCACAACAAAATCATGTAATGCAAGAAATCAACAAGTATGGACAGAAAAGTGCTGGCTTTGCTTTTTGCTTTTGTCTCTTATCTGTACTCATTCATTATATCATCCAAAATAGACATTTGAATTAACTGTGATGCCAAAGATTCATGGTGTTGTACAATTTTGCCTTTATAGTTTCAGAGCCAAATTGTGATTTTTATTGCCTAATTAAAGCAGCTCACACCTGCTGTTTAATGCAGGGAAATTAGATTTCCTTGGCAAAGACATACAGTGGCAGAGTTGACTATCTGGTCTATGCCAGTATCCCAACCCTCGTGCATTTTCTTTTCATAGCTGATACTCTTGTTGGAGTCCGGGCAAAGTATCTTACAACAATACAGCTCTCACGAAAGTGTTGTTTGTATAAATAGCCATTGGGTAGCAGTACCTTCAAGCCAGGCATCTGAATGAATCAACCAGTTCTGAAATGGTTCTGAGAACCCTTGGGAATCAATTTGTTTGTTCTGCATTTGTTGCTACACAGGTCTTGTTAGCTGATATTATTTATAAGATAAGCACATCTCTCTTCATTATAGAAGTCAGAAAACGGTTCAAAGTGGTGTAACAAAGCCATATACCCACATAACTTTTAAGGAGGGAATGGGTACTAGAAGAATACAACTATCTACCCTCCAAATATACAAGCAATACCAGGCAATGTTCCCTGCACCAAAATTGCACTGTGAAGAAATGCTCCCTAAAGTTTTCTGCAAATAAGGCATCTGGAGAAGCCAAAGCTAGGGAAGTCTTTGCATCTTGAAAAAGGGGAAGAAACAGAACTCAAGAAAACATTTTCCTGGTGCTTAAGTCTGCCACACTACATTCTATTCTCAGCCAATAAAATTACTACCATTGTGTCCTTTCTGGGACTGCACCTTCAGACACAAAGGTGATGAATGTTTCTTCTCCAGCTGGTCAGGAATGAGAAGTTAGTGGAAGGTCAGTAGCTAAATGGCCACTATTAAAATACAAAGGGAAAATTGAAAAAAATGAGCTAGATACTTTGTGTAAATATTAGAAAGTTGATATCAGGGAATGACAAGATGATGCTCCTTTAAATAGATACTAATTCAGTGTGTGTGTGTGTGTGTGTGTGTGTGTGTGTTGGGAGAAAAGCATACTGAGGCTTAGTCAATTTGTATTTTAATCCTAGCTGAATGGTCAGTGGACTTGGGAAAATGATTTAACCTTTTAGAATCTCAGTTTCTTCATATTGAGACACAGGTTTCAGTCCAATGGGGTCTATAAAGAACTGAGTAAGGTGCTTTCTGTAAATCTTGACACCCATTTAGCAGTTTGTACATGCTCATTTGCATTGGTTTGCAAGAGATGACCATTTGACATCATCACATAATTTAAAACTTGCATGATTCAAGGCAATGTCCTCAAGGGAAATAAAAATAAAATAAAGTTGAATCTCTTTCATTTCATGCTCTATGTATCCATTAAGACTTTATTAGTATTTTTTCCTTTGTCCTACTTAAAAATCACACAATCTAAGTTCACATAGATGTGAATCTCATTGTAGTGACATGCTAAATGTCCTAAAACCTGATATACTGTTACAGAAAATTATCATCATCAGTAAAGAACTTTCATCACTCAGTTTTGATTTAGTTACCTCTTACTACAATGATAAGTGAGATTACCATTTAACTTTACCAAAATCAGGCAGCCAGTGTTTGAGCTGCAATTCACAATTAACCTGGATTGACCTCAATTTATGTTTTTCTAGTTCATTGACCTGTGGGGAACCTCTGTTTGTCTGAAGGTGAGTCTTGAATTACTCATGGACTCTGGTTTCACTCAATGACACCATCTGCAGTGAAAAAAGCCAAGAGGGTACACACAATGGCATAAACATGTAAGAAGCAGGGGAACTGTAAACCTACAGCCAGAGAAGATCAGAAATATTCAAAGACAAGCACAGTGTTCACTTAATCTGTCCACAATCACTTGATCTCTCTGCAGTTCATGCCACATGTTCTCTGGGTATAATTTCCATTTATTTGTTTATTAGTTCATTCATTCATTCTCAATCTCTATCCTAACCTAGTGTCTGGTTTTACACTTATGAAGAAGAGAGAACAGAAGATAAAATTAATTATGAAAAAAAAAACACAAATAAATAAATAAATCCACTCTTGGGCCTGGTGATAAAGGTCAGTTGGTAGGATCTTGCCTACTATATACCAGGCCCCAGGTATGATCAGGAATCTGGCTTTTATCACCCAAGCCAGGGGTGGTACCACATTCTCACACTCACCCAAAATTAGGTGATAGACACAGGATATTCAGAAGTTCAAGGGATTTTGTCTTAAAAATTAATTCAGCCCTGTTCTTCAGATTATACTAAATAAAATATTTTAGAAGGGCACTTTAGATTTGTGATGATGACAAATATTTTCCATCTTATGGCTCCTAAACTGGGGAACTGAGGTGGAGAAAAGCATGGAAGAGCTGAGAAGTCTCCATTCCCTGAATGAATGAATACTTAGGCATTCAGGATTTATAAGTTAATTCTTTGCTCCTAGAGTGAGATGGGGCAGCCAAATCAGGAGGGCAGCATTAGTGACACTTCTCACTTTTGACTATTTCTGAATCTCAGAACCTTACCAGAGTCAGTAGATGGGCACATGCTAAGTAAGTGAATGTACCCAAGTTCTCCAGCATCCTACAGTGATAGTGTGCTCACAGTGTTGGGTGGTCTGTATAAGCCCCATCGGCTCATAGTTTCAAGTTTTTGGTCCTCAGTTGATGAACTGTTTGGCAAGGATTTAGGAGGTGTGCTACTGGGGGCAAGGTTTGAGGTTTCAAAATACTTGGACATTTCTAGTGGGCCTCTCTCTGCTTCCTACTTGCAGCTCAAGGTGTGCACACTCAGCTTTTCCTGCTGCCAAGCCTTTGTTCTATCATGGACTCTAACCCTCTGAAACTATATATGCCATTAAATGCTTTCAATTTTTATAAGTTGCCTTAGTCATGGTGTTTTGTCACATCAATAGAAAAATAAGACACAACACAAGCTAATTTTTGAGATGACTGATTGGTAAGTTATATAGAGAATAGGTGATTGTGGGTTATAATCCAGGTCTATATTAGAAGCCCAGTTTAACCTACAGTGCAAACAAACAAACAAATAAACACAATCATACTACTTCTTGAAGACTGCCTTGAATCTTGTGTTAACCCTAGGAGACAATAGGCACTCTTTGTAATACGATTCCCAGCAATACACTTGAAACCTTTTACCATTGGGATCTGGCGGCCCAGAGATAAAGACAGTCTCCTACAGTTTAGCGTTGAAGAGTATTTCACATACAAAACATTATTTAAACTGAATGGCAGAGGCAGGCAAGAAGCTTTCCTATCCAGTGTCTCTCCCATGGCCTAGTTTACCATCAGTGCTATACTTAAATGTGAACTCATGGTGAAGGCTTGAGTTCAGCAAGGTTTTCTCCACAGGAGCCTACTTGACAGAAACTTTGCTTTCTTGGCCTTGGACTCTGGGCACTCAAGCTTAGTGTCTTCTAAACTAAAGCTCTTGAAGCTAATCAGCTACTTGCTGTTTCAGTGTCTTCCTAAGTGAAACTGAAATGGAAAGATTCCAGAGCCTCACCATACTCCAGGTTCCATGTGGAGAGAAAAAAAAAATTAGAAAAAGAGCTACAGGTCAATCAGAGGTTGGAAATTAGTGTGGGACAAAAGCCTCTAGCTGTGCTGCTGATCTTATTTTTGGTAGCAGAAGTTATCAAAGATCATGTTTCCGCTGAACCCAGTTCCTACAGCTAAACAGCATTTTGATGCAACTCAGCTCCATGTGTATGGACACATAAGAAACGAGCAAACAAATGACCAAACCAAACCAAACCAACAACAACAAGACCAGAAGTACAAATCACTCACTAATTATTAGATGCATATTTGCCTGGGGGAGTCTCTCAGTAATTAAAAACAAATCCTAGAGTTTCCTGGTAAAATGACATGAATAAATGTGTCAGCTTTTTTGAAGAGACGAAGAACAGACCATGCCATCAGGTGACATTATTCTTATTTTTTTTTTCAGTACAAAAGCATACCACATAGTTGAAAAAGAAATTGGAAGTGTGAAAAGATTTTTGTTGGGCTCACTGAACACATTAGTTTCTAATATAGCAGTTGCATACATCTGCTTCAGAGAGTGTACATAAATTTGAGTCTCTGAGTAGGATAGAAACTTAGAGGAGACAGCAGAGCTATGACGGAGGCAGCAGTGACAAGAGGCCAGACATATGGGCCTTGGCTTAGCCACTGATGGAGTTTGCAAACTTGGCCACAGCCTTTCTCCACTCTCGACCCCACTTTCCTCTTTCTGAGATTCTCCTTTGTAAGAGTTTGTGACTCAAAGGAAACAAAAGGCTAGGAGAGAGAAAACCTAGTCAATAGTAGGGTGGAGTTCCTCCAATAGTAAGATGATGAGACCTGACAGTCCTAGAAATAGTCTCCAGGCCCCTTTCTTTGCCTGCCTAATGTTTTCAGTGACATCCAATAATATATATTCATTGAATATCTCTCTACATGGCAGGTTAGAACTTGACAAAAATGGAGAATTACCCTCTAAGATGAAAGAGGAATACCCATGTAATACCATAATGAATCTCCAAATGATAAGGAGGCACAGTGATAAAATGGATTCTACGTGTTAGCCTTTGGGTGTCCTAATACTGCCTTGGTTCTTTCTGTCTGAATTACTTGGCACATAATGGCTTTGTGCCTCAGACTTATCAAATGAAAAAAATAAGTATAATAAATGGAGCCCACCTAATAGATTTTGCTGTAAGGGCTTGAGTACACATGAAATAGCAAGTAGGCAGTCCTTAGAACTGGGTCTGGTATCTCCTAAGTGCTCAAGCATGTTAATTCTCATCATCATGGTGAAATTAGCCTCTTACATTTCTATAATATCATTAGAGTCAATGCCTCGAGTACTGCAAATTAGTAAGATTAATTAATAGTTTCATCCAATTTAAGATCTTCATTAAAGTTAAATGTGAGAGTCAGTCTCCTGTGACTCCTTCCTGGATGGAAGCACTTAGGAGATTTAGGAGCAACTGCTCTGTCCTGAAGTCAATGCTGTCAGTGTTGGGGGCAGGGAGATAATTTTCCTCCAAAGAATCTTATTTTAAAATTACCCTTTGGCCTGAAACAGCTGGGATTCACCTTTAAATCTCAAACTATTAATTTTCAAAACAACCAAATGACATTATGCATCTAGAATTTTCAACAAACATGGTATAAATTCCAATTTATATTCTCTTAAGTGTCATTAGAAGTAAATTTATGCTGTTACAATCCATAATTAATTTCGTTCTTTGCTAAAATTCTCAGGCTTTCTCTATATGTATAAGTGATGTGGGTAAAAGGGAAGGTATGCAACTAATGAACAAAATGGAAATACTAGGTTTGTATTATTTTAACCAATTCACTATAACTATATGAATCACATTGACACCACAAGTAATTGCACAGGGTACATTAATTTTTCAAAAAATGTAATATATCACTCATTTAACTTCTACGTATGATTGTGAACATAATGGAACAGAGATATTAAACAATTCCCCCAGGTTTAAAGAAACTAATTAAAGCAAAGCTAGTTGTGGAAGTGGACTCAGCCTTATTGTGATACCATGTGTGCAGCCCTAGTACGTTGGAATTCTTTCTATTTCTCTCAACATTTGATGACATGAGGATTTATAGGAGATTAAACATCTACCTTGCTCATTGCCACTCCTTCTCTCCTGTGGTTATTTTGGGTTTTGAAACTGACTAGCAACACAGCAATCACACAACTCCAGAGAAGAGGGCCATCGAGATCAGCTAATGGAATTCTCTCATTGCTTCAGATAAATAAAAGGAAAGGAAAGCTCATGGCTGAGTCTGCATGCCTGCTATAAACTGACTGCATGTATTCCCAAAGCACAACTAAGGACAGAAGTGGAAGAGCTACTTGGAATATTTATTTAGATGAATAAGCTCTCTTTGGGGCATAGTTTATGAAAAATTAAATAGACAGTGGCAGCTCATTGCTAAGTACTTTAACAAGCCCAATATTCAATTGGGATCCACCTAATCAATTGGAATCTTCATAGTGGAAAGGTAAAAAAGACTAAGGAAGTGTCTTCATATTGGATTCAGAGAAACAATATGAAATTACTGGTGCCTTTAGAGTTGGGGCTCTGAAGCTGGAGGTGGGAGGCCTATAGGGAACGCTGGTAATGAGTACTGTCTACCTTGCCGTTTTTCTTATTGTATGTGGGCTGATGCTGTGGTACTGACTCACATCTGACTATCAACATGGTGCCTGCCAGTATCTGGAAGATATCTCCAACCTACCCTTAATATTTTCATCCATTTTCCCTCTCTGACCCGGTGTCTTTTCTATGGAAAATCCTAGTAGGAAAAGCATAGGACATATTCATCTAGCTATTCAACAAGTGACTCTGAGGCCCTTCTTGGGTGTGAAACTGGCATGTTCTGAGGATGTAGCAGCACATAAGTCATAGCACCTGGTCTTAGGGGCCTTATATGAAAGGCTAAGTAAATATGCAATTATAATCCAGTGCAACAACAGTAGGAAATCCAGTTGTTAGAAAAGCAGAGATAAAGGGAGCCTGACTGGCCTTAGGCTGTAGTAGATTTAAGAAAATATCTTCAAAAATATCTAGTAAACTAAGTGAACATAAGTTGAGAGAAACTAGATGATCCATATAACACAATTAATGAAGAAGATCTCCTGATATTTTGAACGAGAGAGAGAGAGAGAGAGAGAGAGAGAGAGAGAGAGAGAGAGAGAGAGAGAGAATGAATCTTGGAAATCTTGCTTGGAAATCTTGGAGACTTTGCTTGCAAGTATTAGGGTCTATTCACAAAAATCAACCATGTACTTACATAATAAAGATAACTCCAAACATTTAAAAATTTGAAATAATTTGCAAACATTTTCTCATAGGAATATGAGAAAGCTTAAAATAAGAGCAAGGAAGCACCGAAAATAAACTTCGTACTTTCTATGGAATAATGGGTTATTTTGTTAACACAAACAAGAAATATAAAGGATGATTGCATAGTATCTAGAGGTAATAAAATGGTTTGTGCTAAAAAATCCCTGCATATAATAGTCCTCTGAATGAAATTTATGTCTAATGTGTCTGTTAGTATACAATATGGTTCACTATACTAAAGTAGAAAGAATTAATAAAGAAAAAAACAAGAATGTATGTGTTAGAAAAGTCAGTTTCAAAATAAGTACAATAAAAGATAGTTTTACACTATCTAAATGCTTATCAAGATTAATCCAGAGAAAAGGAATAATATAATTATTTAGAATAAGTAAGCTAAGTAGAGAGGCACATGCCTATAGTTCCAGTAAGTAAGGAATCTATGACAAAAGGATTGTGAGTTTGAAGCCAGTTTGAGGTAGACCTGCCTACAAAGTATGATCCTGTCTCAAAAATATTCACAAAGTGAAACAATAAAAATGTTATGAATGTGGAAAATGTTTTTGTAGGAAGGCAAGTAATAGAAATAGAGGAGAAACTGGGGGTTATAATAATAAAAATGCATATTACAGGTACATGAAATTGTCAAAAGACAAACTTTATTAAAGTTATAAAAACACCAAAATGATAAAACCAAAAATCAAAACTAAAGCCAAAACAAAACAAAACAACAAAATAAAACTGTATTTATATGAACTGATCTCAGAAGAGATTTTTAAAAATATAAATTAGTTTAGGTATTATGGAAATCAGTATAGAAGTTCCTCCAAAATTGAAAATGGGACTTGCATATGATTTAGCTGTACACTTGGGGAGTACATATTCAAAAAAATCAAAATCAGCTTGCTGTAGGAAGTTGAATATCTATGAATGTTCCAGCACTACCCACAATAGCAAGTTATGGAATTAAATTAGGTGTCAATCAGCAGGTGAATGGATAAAAGAATTTTGATCCACATACCATAATATATATTTCATGGGACACACACACACACATACACACACACACACACACACACATATATATATATATATCTTCACATATATTATATATTCATATATATATATAAACTTCATATATATTCTCAGTCATTAAAGAGAATAAAATTATGGCATGTGTAGAAAAATGGGTGAAACTAGATGAAAATGAAAAGGATGAATGGGAGATAAAATGATAATAGAAAGGGTGAATTTAGTCAAAGTATATTATATTTATGTACAGAAGCGTCATAATGAAACCCTTTTTATATAATTAATGTACACTAATATTAAAATTTCAGTAGGTTAAACATGAGACTAAATAGTTGGATTAAAAACTCATGATAATTTCTTAGAAGAAACAATGACATTTCTTCAAAGGTTATTTTTTCAGAATATAATTACATTATTATTTTCATAGATCTATTAATATTAAATATTGTAGAAATTTATTTCCTATAACAAATTATCTTAGCACTACTAATTATATTTTTACCTACTTGTGGCTTATTTTTAATAGTTTGTTGACTTGTTTGATAAATATATATATATTTCCAATCATGAACTTCCCAGGTTTATTTCCCATTTTGTCTAATAACATTTTCAACTTGCTTACAAACCAGATAATTGGTGCTTCCCATGGTCTTCCTTGAATGGATAACTGTGAAGTTGGTATTGATCTCTTAAGTAGTTCATGATTCAGCTCTCTTAGGGCCAAACAAAAGTTGAAATTCTGAATTTTCTGGATTATATACAAGGTAGCATGATGCCTAAGCAATAGATTTCAGAAGATAGACACCAACCAGAACTGAGGCAATAGGTACCTAGTTATCAAAAGCAACAGAGTTCTAACAAAAATCTAGTGACATAATTTTGAATAGTTTGATTCCTTTTCTGCTCAAGCTTTCTTGCTAACTGAGGTCTGTCTTTGAAATATCTCAGTTCTGAACAGTTTGAATTTTGAAGTTGTAGGTGAGGCCTTGTTTGGCCTAGAATGTTTTCCTATCCTGTGTATGTAGTTACACAGGCCTTGGGGTGTGTTGGGGATTCTATGTCCAGTGCCCAAGCAGGCTCTCCCATTGTTCACTCAACTGACTATTATAATTCAATGCAGTACACATTTTCTGAAAATTTCCTGTATGCCTGTTATGATTTAGATGCTGTGAGAGATTTGAAGGAGAATAGATGGGTCTTGTTGTTAGCCAGCTTCTGGTAGCATATCAAAACACCATAGTTAACACACATTATTTTTTTTTAGGGGTTTAGAAGTTTGAAGTACAAGGGCAAGATTATGGCACGATTCATTTCCTATGAAGGTCTTTCTTCTTGGCACCTTTTCCAGTTCAACTTGTTTTCCTGTGACCTCTTTGTGTATGCAGAGAGAAAGTGATCTTTGGTGTCTCATGTTCCTCCTATAAGGCTATTGAACCTTTTGATCTTAAGTGTTAATTAAATCCATAAAAGAATGCTGCATTTGGGGAACTAGGACTTGATAATAAGAATTTTGAGAAGATAGCATCATCACTAGAAAAGCTCTATCCCTCATATGGCTCACAGTCTAGTAGAATGTTAGTACATAAGGACTGAATACTGATGTTTCAGAGATTTTAGTCCATACTCCTTTACTCTGTTTCTTCTGGTTTCTGTAGTAAGGTAGAATATCAGTGTAGTAGGAGCATGTTGAAGAAGAGACTGGGGACCAAGAATAACCTTCAAAAGCATGTTACCAGTGACCTGTTTTCTCCAACTGGGCCCTATATCTTAACCTTCCCATCATCTCCCAGTATTAGCTAGCCCATAGAACCCAAATAGCATTGCCAGCTGGGACAGGAGCTGCGGGGAACATTTTATATAAAACCACATCATTCTACCCTTGCTCCAACTCCAAAGCTCCTGGCTATCTTATAATGCAAAACACATTTAGCTCATTTTCAAGAGTTCCTGAAGTCTTAATAATTCCCACACCCTTCAAAGGTCCAAGTCTCCTCTGAGACTTGAGGCAAACTCTTAATCATGGTCCCATTCTGTCTTCCCAGTCCTGGGCTATAATAATTCTCCGACTAGGACCAGGTAGAAAATCACTGTTTGCTACATGTTATTTTTGTGTTCATTTTCCTAAGTGAGACTTGGGATTTGTGTGCAATTATATTTTGTATATGTGTAAACTTAGGGGAGAATTTTGATATCATTTTTACATTTTCTTAAGGATGAAGTTTTTCACTAGGATTGAGCACAAACCAAATTAGAATTATGTTCTTTCAAGGTAGAAGTTGGCTGTAAACTAATCATGGTCTGCAATCTAATGAAAACCATAGCATGATAATATCCTAATATGGTAGGCTCTTGCTTATCAAATTTGACCTAAATTCTTGATAAAAATTTTAACAGTAATAATTTGAGGTAAATCTATGATGTTCACAGAAATTGGACTTTTGTTTAATGGAGAAAGACTCATGCAATTACAAATAATATCTGGACTAAGACTGGAATGCCTATGTTGTAATTAAGTCAATTAGGCAATCCAGATTTACTTGAGGCATAGAATTTAGAAAGAAAGTGATACTATTATAATCATTATGTCATTCTATCCAGAAAAATCAAGAAACTCAACTGAAAAAGTGCATTAAGGTAATTTAGAATAGCAAAGTACCACATTTTAATAAATATGAATCAATAGCTTTTGTTTATAAAAATATAATGAATAATAAATTAGTAATAATACCAATTTAAAAACAACAAACAGCTTAATTAACAGAAAATCTACAAGCACAAAGAAGTTAGTTTTATTAAATAAAAAACGATTCCTATTTGGCCACTGGAAAGTCTAATATAAGAAGTGTTGCTGTTTTGTAGGTCAGCATTGCTCTAATGTGTTTGAAATCAATAAATAAAATGTTTACTTGCTGAGAGCAATGAACTTAGGAGCTTGTCCCCTAAAATATGTAGTGAAGAAAGTTAAAAATACTTCAAGTGGCTATTAATTTTAATGTATTGACTACTTATACAAAAAAATAAGTATTTTTGTCAATCACATGCACCCAAATCTATCTAAAATCTGTGGGAACATTCATATCTGTGGGAGCAGGGGCTGAAATACTTACCAGGGTAAATTTGCTTTCTGTCTCTAGTCACATCTGAATGCAGTATTAAAAATGAATTAGCTTAAGTGAATTGTGTTGCTCATCTTTCTGTGCAATAATATACATTCTGAAGTGAAGAAAAAAAAATAGTAACTAAGCTTTCTGGATTCTGAAAACAAAAGACTTCCTCCTTTAAATAAAAGCACCTCACTGATGGTCAGTTTTCATTAGTAGATCATTCCTGTATATATGTCTGCATGAGTTCAGGTGTTTTGTTCTAATTAATGAATTTAAGAGAGAAAATGAAAATCTAATTCATTTTCATTTATCATGGAACAACAGAAGGAATTTTAGTGACAACCTGGAGAATAATCAGGTGTTCTTACAATTTAATTTTACTTGTTAATTAGCTTACTCACTTAAATATGTTCTGAAAATTATAAACATAAAATATTAAACATAACATTAAAAGCATATAAATATTTATATTAGAATTTTGTTTGGACAGGGCAACTAGTTTTAATGAACCATAATCTTAAGACAATATTCTTAGAAATTATTAGTAATATCTGAGAAAATAGAGACTTTTTAGATCGTAGATGATCTTGACAAATCTTTTCCCACTTTCCAATTAAGTGTTAATAAAATTATCTAGTCTTTAGAATTTATTAGTTTCTCTTAGCTCTGTCTGACAATTGTAGAACTCTTCCCAAGTGGAAGAACACTCTATTTTCAGTAGAACACCTTTTGTCTGTTTGTAGAGCTAAAACCATGGAAAAGATTGGCACAGTGCCATGAATTCAAGATCATAGTTGATCCTTTAAACTGGTAGATATTTGCTGGAACATGGAAGCTTTCTAAACACTCTTAAACACCTTTAAAGTTGAACGATTTGAGGTCTTCTTTTTATAAGGCCAAAGAAGTGTTACTAGCTTCTACATAAGTTCAAAATGTATAAATTGGCCTCTGGAAGTCATGTGATCATTCATTCATGTACTATCATTGTTGATAAGTAAAACACACTGTTTCTGTTATATTCTAATACTAGGGATAGGGATAAAAACATAAGTAAGATGTAGTCCTGCTATTAAAACATTTATAGTCTAGAAAATGAAAGAGGACCTGTATTTTCTTTTATGCATGGATTCTTATTCTTTAATTATTATTGTTTTATATATGTATATGTACATGCACATGTACATGCATATGAATATATAAATGTATAAATAGAACATGCTGGATTTATTTTGTGTCGAAGCTACCTTCTTGAAATTGAATAATATATTAGTGTGTTCATGCTCATAACAAAAAAAAGTGCATTCTGCCTTTCATCAGAAATTAATTGACTAGCTATTCTTCTATAGATGGGGCCTTGTGAGATTTCCCCCACCAACTTAGCCGTGCCAGTTGTTGTCATTACTCAGGTCTTCTTTAGGTGGCCCTATTGTTGACATTTCATAGGTGCATCTTGCCTGTTATATATAGATGACACAATGCCACAGTAGTTTTCCCGGCCCTCTAGTTCTTTCAATTATCTGCCCTCCTATTCCATGGTGTTTTCTAAGTTTTAGTTGTAACTGTCAGTGGGGGATGGACAAGCCACAATCAATAGTTCTCTGTAATTTTGCACCCTGTGCCTTGCTATATTTCCATCAATGAAGTTAGTATGTTCACCAAGGAACTTGATTTAATGTCATATTCATATATTGCCTCACCCGAAAATTCCAACGTCTCATGAAATTTTACACTACCCGAATCTCTTCTACTATTCCTTATCATTATGTTGGCTAGTAGCAGCAGCATTGTAATTGCTAAAACAACAACAAAAAATCATTTTCTTTAAATCCTATGCAGTCTGACGGGAAGACATCCTGACACACATATAATAAAGATTAAAAATTTTAAAGTATCAGCTATTTAAAAGCTTTTAGTAGGGTTAGGGTAATTAGCATTCATTGTTATGGCATGACAAGTTACTGAAATATATGGTAAGTAGATTGATTAAATATAACATAAGTGCTGCACATAATCGTAACATCAGTTTGTTGCAAATTGTCTTGTTTCTTCTTTACTGTTACAGGTACTATTAAGATCTCCTTGAGTAGGAGCCAGGCAACATTTTCAGTTAAGTGATACATAGCAAATATTTTAAACTTTGTGGGCCATACAGCTTGTTTCATAGCTATAAATCATATCTTTGTAATGAAAAAATGTAGTCATAGACATATGCAAATGAATGAATAAGATTATTTTCCAAGAAAACTTTAAGTTCAAAAATTACATAATG
Organism: Mus pahari; assembly: GCF_900095145.1. Taxonomy (NCBI): domain Eukaryota; kingdom Metazoa; phylum Chordata; class Mammalia; order Rodentia; family Muridae; genus Mus; species Mus pahari. The sequence continues at coordinate 143,207,233 of NC_034613.1, forward strand.
GGTTGGATTGATTTGGACATTGGTTCATCATTTTCTAATCCATAATGTACAAAACTCATGGGGCATTAAGGGAAATTGACAGGATTAGGTAACCTATTAAATGACTAGCCTAGTTACATGGGGAATTTATTCACTTATATTGGATTCAAATGCTGGGCCTGCATTCATTTACCCTATCCCATTGGGTAAAAGTGTTAACTACACTTACTATATTTGATTACTCTCTCATCTTAAAATGTCAGAAACTTAACTGCATTTCAGAATGGTGATAGACTGAGAAAATGTATACAACATGGTAAATACAAACACTCCAATGACTCTTGCTCGCTTCTAAGAAAGACATTTCTGTGTTGCTAGAGTAGCCAGCTCCTCTGATACAGTCAGCAAATTCAGCTTTTGCCAGGTTGTCTTTGGAGAATTGCAAGACTCTCAAAACCTAGTGGAATGACTTGCAGCAGAAATGATATGTAGCTATTCTAGAGTGACAGAAGAGGATTTGGAAAGAAGGAGAAAAGCAGACAAGAGAAAGAAGAGAAAATCCAGCCTTGTACGAGCTCTAGGGTGACATGTTCAAAGTTTGCAAGATGTGAGATTGGGTATAACTCTGAACCATTTCTTTTGGAGGCTTTCTGGAGACATGTGGGTAGCTGTATAGAAAGATGAGGAAGGGTCCCAAGGAACACTGCTCTATGTAAGGAGTACAGTTCTCCTGGAACTTTTAGAATGAATATAATAAAGACTAAAGCTACAATTTAATTTCACAGTGTAGGACTTTGAATAAAACCACTTTATTGCTTGTCCAGCAGGCAGTCTAATTTTATAGAAGTTATATAAGGTCAGTAGGCACAGATCTTGATACAGAATAAGAATTTAAAATAGTAACTATATAGTCTTTATGGTAGTATTTAAATCTGATGAGGGGTATATAAGAAAGAGGTTCATAGTAGGCTATTATGTGGAATTTTGTAGAATAAGGAGATGTCTCATTAGACACAGAAACAATACAACTGAGCTCACACGGTAGGTACAAAAGAGCTAGATTTTAAGGGTTAGTGTAGTTGCTTTTGCTTGACTTTAGACAAACTGTCAAAACTATGTGTGACACAATTTCTTGTTAATAAGGAATACAATTCTCAATGTACAAGGGGCACTAAATTTGACAACAGAGAAAATACTTAAAATAGATGTGAAATAAATTAATATTCCTTTATATTAGTCAATGTTATTTATGATGTAAACATTTAACCAAGCAAACGTATGAAAAACAGGAAACGTATCATAACACACTTATCAATATCAGAAACATCAGTCATAATTTTAAGCTCCTTTTAGGAACTAATATTCTAACTAAGGTTTTAAAAATTAAGATTTCTGTTTTTTAAAAACTAATGTAAATTCATTTATTTTAGACTCAGTGACTTCTTTAGGATAATTGGAAGTATATTCACATAATAATAACTTTGTAAACATTAAAATGAATCAATGTATGTACATATTTTAGCAAATGAACTAGCTTATATACTAAGGGCTACATGTGTTTTAACTTCTTTTTTTATTTTTATTTTTATTTTTTTCCCAATTTTCTATTAGGTATTTACTTCAGTTACATTTCAAATGCTATCCCCAAAGTCCCCTATACCCTCCCCCCCCCGCTCCCCTACCCACCCACTCCCACTTCTTGGCCCTGGTGTTCCCCTGTACTGGGGCATATAAAGTTTGCAAGACCAAGGGGCCTCTCTTCCAAATGATGGCTGACTAGGCCATCTTCTGCTACATAAGCAGCTAGAGACAGGAGCTCTGGGTGTACTGGTTAGTTCATATTGTTGTTCCACCTATAGGGTTGCAGACCCCTTCAGCTCATTGGGTACTTTCTCTAGCTCCTCCATTGGGGGCCCTGTGTTCCATCCAATAGATGACTGTGAGCATCCACTTCTGTGTTTGCCAGGCACTGCCATAGCCTCACAAGAGACAGCTATATCAGGGTCCTTTCAGCAAAATCTTGCTGGCATATGCAATAGTGTCTGTGTTTGTTGGCTGATTATGGGATGGACCCCTGGGTGGGACAGTTTCTGGATGATCCATCCTTTCGTCTCAACTCCAAACTTTGTCTCTGTAACTCTTTCCATAGGTGTTTTCTTCCCAATTCTAAGAAGGGGCGAAGTGTCCACACATGGTCTTCGTTCTTGAGTTTCATGTGTTTTGCAAATTATATCTTGGGTATTCTAAGTTTCTGGGCTAATATCCACTTCTGTTTTCTTTTTAAAATTTTACTTATTTTATTTTATGTGCATTAGTGTTTGGCCTGCATGTATGTCTGTGTGAAGGAGTTAGATCCACTAGACCTTGAGATACAGATCCTTGTGAGCTGCCATGTGGATTCTGGGGCTTGGACCCAAATCCTTTGGAAGAAAAGACAGTGTTCTTACCTGCTGAGCCATCTCTCCTACACCTAAAATTAATATTTTTATAATAGGGACACATCTATGAGTCCTACATGAACTAGAATAACTGAATTGTAGAAATAAAACCATGGCATAATTTGTAAAACAGTGGCTCTAAAAGCAAGGCAGCAGAAACATCAGTACTATTTGGTTTTATCATATAGTTTGGAATCAGACCCATGCCCCGGTACTCAGGAAGCAAGATCAAGACAATTGCTTTTTCTCCTGTTTGTGGTTTTCTGAGGATTTCACACAGTATTCTAGATAGATACATAAAAACAAAGGAAAGAGAGAGAAGCAAAGGAGTACGACTATATGAACCTTTTCTCAATACAAGAAGGCAGTAATAAATATGGTACAATCAATATATTATTTCCTGTCACCATACATGCTATCTCTCTATTTGATAGTGCCATCATACACATAGATCCATACTGACAAGTAGAAAAGTTGAGCCAACGGGGATGTCACTCTGAATTTTGCTTACTTTTCTATGATTTCAAAAATTGAATATTTTTACCTCTAGGTAATTTATATTTCACTTAAGAACACTGAACCTTGAGTAATTTCAATACTTGAGCAATTTACTTGAGTGCTGCTGCAAGCAGTCTTGCCTTGATTATTTCTCATTTGTTCTTACATTGGGGCTTTCATTACTAAAAAACTCTGAATCCTAAGGTCTGGACCACTTTTGGCATTTTGCAAGTCTCTTCACCTGTCCTCTCTTTTCCTTGATAATACAGCTGGTTAAAATCAGACCACTCCTGATTACTACTACCCCTCACTTTGCAACACATCACTGCCATTTATTTTTCTTCTTAGTATTTAATACTATCCGTGCCGCCAGTCTGCCTTATATTTTATTATCCAAACCTCATTGTACATTTATTATGGGAAGGAGTATTCTCTTTTAGTTACTATTATAGCCTCATTGCTCAAAAGAGAATACATGTCTTTATATATATGTTGAATTAATACGTGCCTAAGTAGCAACTAGAGTAGAAAATCACTTATATTTAACAGACAAAAAGAATTAACTTCTCAAGATATTCAGTAGTGTATCCTAGGATAAAATATCATTGTTTACAGAGCCAGAACATGAAAACTGTAATGCCTTGGTACCTCTCTTCTGCCCCAGTACCCTATCATCTATGAATATGTCATTGGACAATCACTATATATTAAAAACTATACCAAGGACAATTTAAGTAGTACATGAAAATAGATATTGTGACATGAATCTCAAGGGTCTTCCAATCTAACATGGAATATATATTGCAGAAGGAAGATTACACATGATTACCAATCATGATTATTCTACAGAACAGTATCTCAACTGTGAAATAAAATACATGTAGAAATTTGAAAACATAGAACTTAAAAACTATAGCCATATTTAGGCTCTTATCTCCAACCAGCTCTGTCAGTCTATGAGTATGATCTAATTTTGGCATTTTCAATTTCATTATATTTTATTTTATGATTCAAATTACTTTTAATTTATATATGTCTTGATCATATTTGCCCCTGCTTCTCCCAGATCCCATCCCTCTCCCTACCCATCTAATTTCAAGTTCTTCCTCAAAAAAACAAAAACTCAACATAATAACAAAATCCCTTAAAACCAAGAAAACAAAACCACACTCCCAAAGAAAAACAAAATAATATAAGAAACCCACCAAACTGTAACCAAATAAACACACACACACACACACACACACACATACACACACACACACACACACACACACACACACACACACTATCCCTGTGGATTTCATTACATGTTGGTTAACTACTTTCAACCATTAGGCTTATCCTTGAGTGCTTGATATACCCAGTTTCACTCTATTGGAGAAAACTGATCTTCCCTCTCCCAGCAGGTTTAAGTGACTTTAAGTGACTTGCTAACCTTTGCCCTTATGACTGGGTATCCATGTATCTATGCATCCATCCATCCATCCATCCATCCATCCATGCATGCATCCATCCATTTTTCAAAAGTATAACAAAATAAAATATAATATGACAATAAAACACCATTACATCAAAGTTGGACAAGACAAATTAACAAAAAGAAATAACAAAAAGAAATAAGCCAAATAAGAAATAAGAGAAGGCACAAGGATCAAAGACCCACACATCTGCATACTCTTGAATCCCATAAAAACACTACACTGGAAGCCAGTACATCTTTGCAGAGAACTTGGTGAAGAACTATGCAGGGCTTGTGCATGCTATTTCCAGTCTTTGTGAGTTCATATGAACTTTTCTAATATTGATTTAGAGGGCCTTGTTTTCTTCATGGTCTTCATCCCCCCTGGCTCTTGTACTTTTTCTGCCTCTACTTCCACGTGGTTCCTTGATGACTGAAGAGAGGAATTGGATAGATATCCCACTTAGAACTGTGTGTTCCAAGGTCTCTCACTCTCTGTGTAATGTCTGGCTGTGGGTCTCTATATTTGTTTCCATCTGCTTCAGGAGGAAGCTTCTCTGATAATGTCTGAAAAAAGCACTGATCTATGAGTACAGAAGAACATGATTAAGAATAATTTATGTATAAATATGTAATCTCCTTTTATAGACCAGTATTATTTGCCTTTACTCTAGGTCCCTGGGCTATCTAGTCTCAGTTTCTTGGCCACTGAAGCAATGTTAGTTACTCATTCCATCTCATGGAGTGGGCCTTAAGTCAAATCAGTTATTGGATGGGTTTCTCCCACAAGCTTTATGCCACCATTTATCTAGCATATCTTGCAGGTAGTACACCACTGTAGATAAAGGGTTTGGGCTCTCCTGATGTTTATGGTTTTTTTTTTTTTTTGATAGCATGCATAGTACCTTCCTTTACCAGAGACACTGGAATACAAGTGGGCAGAAGCTTCACAGTCAGTGTGTTGTATAGGTGTTGTCTTCAGCAATGGATTCCTGCTGTCAGTTTGTGGAGAGCTACCTATTTTCTTGGCAAAAAATTCCAAATGTGAGTTATGCAGAACTACCTTTAAAACCTAAATAAATAAATAAATAAATAAATAAATTAAATAAATCCCAAACTACAGAAGCAGCCCTGAGGGCCAGCAGAAAGAATGGAAACAGGCAACCTCTGGAGGTAGGAAGTAGGGGACCCTCCAGCGTATACCAGAGACCTGGGAGATAAGAGACTCTCAGGACTCAAAAGGAGAGACCATAGATGAAATGCCCTGCAGTGTGGAGAGGGAACTTGTAGATTCCACCTCCAGTATAAAGACAGGCATCAAATGAGGGATCCATCCCACAGTCAAAAACTCTGACCCAGAATGGTTCCTGTCAGAAAGAACTGAAGGGACAAAAATGGGGGAAAGCCTGAGGAAAAGGAAGTCTAGCGACAGGCCCAAAGAAGGACCCAGGTCAAGAGGAAGTCCCAAGGCCTGACACTATTACTGAGGCTACTCACAAAAAGGGGCCTATCATGGCTGCCCTCTGAAAGACCCAACTGAAAGAGTCAGGTGCAGATACTTGCACCCAACCAATGGACAGAAGCTGCTGACCGCTGTGGTTGAATTAGAGAAAAGCTGGACAAAGCTGAGGAGGGTGACCCTCAGGAGGACCAGCACTCAGACACTGGACCACCAACTACACAGTATACACCAGCTTATATGAGGCCCCTAACACACATACAGCAGAGAAGGTCTAGGTTCAGGCAGAGAAGATGCACCTAACCCTCAAGAGACTGGAGGCCCCAGGAAATTTAGAGGTCAGGTGGGGTGGGCGCTATGGGGGATGAGGACATCCTTGTGTAGATGGGGTTGGAGAGGAGGTATGGGATATGGAACAGTCAGAGTGTGGACCGGGAGGGGGATAAAATCTGGATTGAAAATAAAAGATTAAATAAAATAAAAAAAAAGAAACACAAATACCTCATGTTCTTACTTGTATTTTAAAAGTAAACTATTGATTTCATAAAATTGGAGAATAGAATGATTTTCATAGAGGATTGATAGAAGAATAGAAAACAGGATGATTATAGAATGTTTAGACAAATGTAATAAAATATTTAGATAAGAGGAATCAGTTGTAGTGATTTTCAGCACAGTGAAAATAGACTAGAGCCTATAGTTCTTTATGTGTTTACAAAAGCTAGATCATTACACATTATACACACATATTTTACATTGTATCTCAGAAGTATTTATACCAATAAATTACCTAACTGCTAAAGTGGCTAAGAATCTGAGGCTACATAGGTCATGGGTCTATGGCAAACCTAATACTATCATTCTGCTAAAAGAACATACCAAATAACTTATAATAATATTCTGTGACTCACACAGCTCACTATGAAAGGAGCTTCCTCTGGTAGTAGATGGGAAATGACTACAGAGACCCAAAATTTGACAATGTGCAGAGAATTTGAAACTTAGGAACACTCAGCCCTACATGGGATGTCCCCATCTCCCCAAGGCTCAGGAATCTATGCAGAAGATGGGGTGGAAAACTTGTTAGAGGTGTTTGTTAAGTCCAAGGACACTGTATCTTCCAGACACAATAGTAGTGACACACATATAAACTTACAGAGACTGTGGCTGTATGCACAAGGCTTGCACAGTTTCAAAGCAAAACAAAACAAAACAAAAAAAAAAAAAAAACAAAAAAAAAAAAAACAAAAAAAAACCACCCAGAACTGAGAAGGGGGAAGTAGAAGAAAATAATAAGTCCCACCCTTAATCAATTCACAGTTGATACTTTCTGGGAAAGGGAGAATTACTTGTCTCCAATGGAGAATCACTGGCTAAATCAAACACAGTGCATGGGAGGCTCCATGTGCAAGAGTATTTGACTAAAACAAACTCCGTGTGTGTGTGTGTGTGTGTGTGTGTGTGTGTGTGTGTGTGTGTGTGTGTGTGTGTGTGTGTGTGTGTGTGTGTGTGTGTGCCTGTGTGTGCACGCATATATGTATGCTCCGCCTTTTGGTACTTTTTGTCTTAATTATTTTTCTTTATTTTTAGCCTCTTTTGCCTTTTGATTTTATATTAGTTTTTATTATTTTTCAGAGAGAGAGAGAGAGAGAGAGAGAGAGAGAGAGAGAGAGAGGATGGGGAGAGGGAGAGGGAGAGGGAGAGGGAGAGGGAGAGGGAGAGGGTGGAGAAATAAAATGAAATTGTGTAAGCAGGGGTGATTTGGGAGGAGTTGGGAGAGCAATAAAAACAAAAATATAATAAAAATAAAATTTCAATACAAGTGCATTAGCCCAGTGTGTCTCAAATTGTAGTATGCATATGAATCAGGTAATTGATCTTATTAATTACAGAATATAATAAAATAGTTCAGGGGCACGCCAGAGGTTGTAATTGTAACAACTTCCCATGTAATCACAATGCTGCTTGCTCCTTAATTATGCTTGAGTGTGGAGGACGCAGAACATAAGAAGATACTTGGATTGGATTGCAATGTATCGTTATACAATAAGTCCATAGAAAAGCACAATACAAGTCAGACATGTTTCTACATGCCTTTAATATCAGCACTTGGGATACAGAGGCAGGCAGATCTCTATGGGTCTAAAGCCATTCTAGTCTACATAGAGAGTTCCAAGTTAGCCAGGGTTATATAGATTGCCCTTGTGTCAAAAACAATTATAATAGCAAAAACATAAACAAAATTTAAACAAACCAACCAAACAAGAAACCCCACAATACAACACCAGATGGATACATGGCGTAGAAATTGAAAGTTTCACTGTTTTTGAAAAAAAAAAGTTGAAATGACAAATTATAAATGCAAACAACTGAGACAGTAGGTTACATAGGTGTGGGGGGAGGTAAACAGTAACACACCTAAGAGCTGCCATCAGAAACAAGAACTGTTCTGGACCAATTCTGAGAATAGAACAAATTTCAAAGGACCACAGTAGAGTATGACTGCAAGTTCTCCCAGAGGATGTGTAAGGATACCCTCAGTTTGGATGACTGACAGAAAGAATAGCAGAGACTTTACATATAAATATGATGTGACTGCTGCTTTCCCTAATTTACAGCAAGATGCAAATCAGGAATAGATGAGCCATAATGAAGACATCTTTTTTTCCTAGAGTGCAGCATGGAGAACACAAGCCCACAACTATGAGGAAACTGGAGAATCTGAGAGAGTACCTAGTTCTATGTTCCACAGATGTTTTATAAAATCCAGCTTGGCTCAAATCTTCATTGATTTTATT
>NC_034613.1:143216035-143235899 GCF_900095145.1 Mus pahari
CCCTGCGCTGGGTCATATAAAGTTTGCAAGACCAAGGGGCCTCTCTTCCCAATGATGGCTGACTAGGTCATCTTCTGCTACATATGCAGATAGAGGCAGGAGCTCTGGGGGTACTGGTTAGTTCATATTGTTGTTGCACCTACAGGGTTGCAGCCCCCTTAAGCTCCTTGGGTACTTTCTCTAGCTCCTCCACTGGGGTCCCTGTGTTCCCTCCAATAGCTGACTGTGAGCATCCAGTTCTGTGTTTGCCAGGCACTGCCATAGCCTCACAAGAGACAGCTATATCAGGGTCCCTTCAGCAGAATCTTGCTGGCATGTGCATTAGTATCTGGGTTTGGTGGCTGATGATGGGATGGATCCCCGGATGGGGTAGTCTCTGAATAGTCCATCCTTTCATCTTAGCTCTAAATTTTGTCTCTGTACCTATATCCTTTCATGGGTAACTTGAAAGAAGCATACAATGATATATGATGACGCATATCCCACATAACCCCACCTCCTCCAATACCCTCTCCAGCAGCCATCTCCAATTTTATATCTTTTTAATAGTTTTTTTGTTGTTATTGTTGTTTTTGGTATAATGTATAGGTAACTAACTTCTCTCTGATTGGAATTTTGACCTGCTTCACAGAAAGAATTTTTATTCTTGATACAGTAATCCTGGTTAAAAGCCATGTTTCAGAAGTCATTGGCTCTGGGGCAGTGTTTCTAGACCTGTGGGTTGCAACCCTTTGGGTGGTTGAATGTCCCATTCACAGGGGTCACCTAAGACTACCAGAAAACACAGTTATTTATATTATAATTCATAACAGTAGCAAAATTACAGTTATCAAGTAGCAGTGAAAATACTTGTAGTTGGGGGTCACCACAACATGAGGGACTGTATTAAAGTTTGCTATATTAGGAAGGCTGTGAATCACTGCCCTAGAGTCTATTATTGCTATTTTGCTATTTTATATTATCATGCTCTCAAATTGCCTTCTGGCTGTTTATATTTATAGCCATTTACTTCAATTCAGATTCTTCTTATATATAGAATAAATCTTCAATAGTCTAGGTTTTCACTCAAGCAAATTCCCATTTCCATATTTAGAGAATTTCCCACATGCATACAGTCCCTGTTCAGTACAGCTATTACAACTGAATTATTTGTTTTTATTTAAACATCTTTCATTTTGCTCCATTCTGAATACTATAGATGAACAAGGTTCCTTTATTTCAGCCCCAGATATTGCAGTGTTCATTGTGCTTAGATCATTATATAACTGCATGCTCACTAGAGATGTATGATCTGTTCTGAACAGGCAACAGATGGCTGCATTCTTACTATGTGCTTACACAAGTTGGAAGAGAAGCAGCATAAGTAAGCTCTGTTGAGTTACCTCTTGTAAGGGAACTAACCTCATATCCTCATGTGGTTCTGCCCTTCTTACCTTCAAATCAACTCAACCACCTATTAAAGACTTCATCTCCAAGTGCAGCCACATTAGGGTTTTAAATGACATAAATATAGAAATCTTGAAAGACTACAAACACCCAATACAAAACAGTTAATTCTTTGGTGTACTAAGATTAATTAGACAATGTTTTTATTGGATATATATATGATATACAATATGAATAATAAATATATTATATACTGTAACATAACATATGTATAAATGTTATAGTATATTATACTGTTATATATATTACAGTGGAACTGAAATCTCTGATAAAACAATTCATTATGTTTAAATGCAAGTACATTTGTCTTTAACCAGTTTTGGTGAAAATGGTTTTCTAGAACTATGTCACTGTTCCCGCTTGAATTTTATTAATAAGCAAATATTATTTTTAAAAATGATAGGAACCTTGATGTTATTCAGATTCAACAGACTAATAAGGAATATAATTATGTTTGTGCAAAGTTATCTCAGGGATTACATGTTTGACATGAGTCACTCTTTACAAATATCATTATATAGATAATAAACAATGATAGGAAAAAATAATTTACTTTTTAATTCACATCTATGAACACAATTCTGAGGGTCAAAATTCACAGAAAGATGTGTGTTTGCCTTTCAGTTAAGGAGGCATAGTAAGGTTTCATCCTTAACTCATTTAAGATGATTAGTGGAAGTTGAAGATATCTTTAAAGAATGTATATGTCAAAGAAATAACACCTGGGATGTTGTGCGTAAGCTCTCTTCAGCTTTACATATAAGAATGGGTGGGAGCCTTCTAATTTTTCTGTTGCAAGGTACATGAAATGAGAGTCATGTACATTTTAGGCAGTGTATGAGATAGGAAGATTGATATAAAATCGAAGATAATGAAATGGTATCTGTATAATGAAAATATAATGATGACGACGATGATGATGATAATGATGATGATGGTGGTGGTGATGATGATAAGCAACATGCAGATTATATTTTCTACTTTGAGTCTATGTTAAATATATTGTTATGGGGATTCCTTAGTGGGTAGAAAGTAGCTTGGATCCACACACTATGATTCAGCCCACGGGCTTCATTAGAGAAGGTGCTGAAAACACTAGTTGCAAACTCACTTTAATGAGGCAGAAGCCTTCCTGAAGGTGAAAAGTACAAGGAACATTCTGATGTATTCTCCATTTTTGCCATTAAACTTGATTAACTTATCATCAAAGAACAAAGGATCAGCAGGAAACTAGGGAACAGGGATTTTATTAATTTTTTCTCAATACAGCTTAATTTTCACATCATGAAGTAAAACTGATCTTTTTCTTATGTCTGCTACTCTGTTGAGAGTGCCCTATGTAGAAAATCAATTTTCTCATCTCAAGTTGGTTTGCCTATTTAATTAACTTAGCAGCTTAATAGGAGACAAAAGTGATTAAAGTGGTTTGAGAAAGCTTTCAAAACTATCATTTATTATATACAATAATATTTCATCAAAGATTTCCCCACAGTATTTATGATGTGGGTAGAATTTGTTTCTCTTATTCCAATGTTTTATTAGTTCTTGAAGGTGATTAGAATAGTGGTCCTGAAAAATTAGTAACTAAAATACTCTTGCTATATCTTAATACATACATATTAAACACAATATCATCTGAAATAGAATTTAATATTTGACATGAAATATATGTTTTTATGTTGCTTTTGCTTAATTCTGGCATTAAAAGTTGTCAATTATTCTAATTAAAGTGATAATTTATTTCAAAGGTCAACTTTAAAAATTTACTTTTTATATCCATTTAACATTTTTACTCATATCATTTTTAGAGTACTCAGTAGAAATCCATAATTCTTGATGAGATAAAAAGGAAGAAGATTTTTACCAATATCATGTTTGTCATTTAATTAGGTAGATATAAGAAAAAATAGATATTAAGGATAGCTATCTCCATGCCATGCACATCTTTCACCAAGGTTGACCCTGGTGAATCCACTGTATTCCTCCCATGTACCTTCCTCAGTCCTCCCATCTCATCCAGGCCCTACATCCAGTGCAGAACCTAGTTTGACCACCCATGCTTGCACAGCCCCCCAAATCTAGGCTCTGACTGGGACATACCTGCTCACTTGCTACCTACAGGCCTATCAATTTTACTACCTAGTCAGATCTTGCATATCCCTTTTTAGGGTGTGGATGGGCGAGGTGGATTGATTCTCCCCTTCAGCATACACTCCCTGACATCCAGATTCATCCTCAAACTCCAGACTTGGACCAGAATGTTCATCCCCTAAGCCAGACTGGCCCCCTTTTTTCCACCTGACTTCATTCCACCTAAGCCATATATACAACCAATAAACCAAACCCATTGTACACATTCTGTGTTCTTTCCCAACTTTCTTTATCCATTTCAGACACAGAACTAACAACAACAACAAAAAGATCACATGCACAGATCTCATCAGAAAAATACAAACAATATAAAATATCAAGGCAGTACCTCTTCCCCAAACCTACTAATCCCTTAGAAATGTTCACCTATGAGAACTATGTAGATTAAACCCCAGATCCCAGAATTTACAAGAAAAACACAAACTTCATTAACTACTTCAAATATCCTAAAGAGGACATTAAAATAGCTAAATGTACCTAAAGAGAATGAATTTAAAGACAATAAACTCGTGAGTGGTGCTCAAGGAAACACAAACATAGGGGTAATAGAAACAACAAAGACAATCCAGGATTTGAAGGTGGACTCAATAAGGACTCAAGTTGAAACCAAGATGGAATCGAGAAACCCAATAATCCATCAAGAAAACTCAAGGGAAAGCTTTACAAGTGGAATGGATCAAGCCAAAGACAGAATGATAAGACTCAAACATAAACTAGAGGATGTATCAAAGTAAGCAAAGAATGTGGAAAAATATAAACAGCATAGGAAAAGCAACATATTGGAAATGAGGACTGCCACAAAATGATCAAACATTTGAATTACAGGCATAGATGAGGGAGACGAATCCAAATTCAATAGCATAGACCAGTTCTTCAACAAGAGTATAGAAGAAAATATCCCCAAATTAAGGAAAGGTATACCCATAAAATACAAGAAGCACACAGAATATCAAAGAGATAAGACCAGAAAATCTCCATGGCATATCATAGTTAAGACACCTAACTTCATATAAGAAAGGAAACATTTCTAAAGCTACAAGAGGAAAGAACACAAATGAGACATAAAAGAAACTATCAAAATAAGATGAGCCTGGACCAGTGCATTCCCTATTCTAAAAGGCCACAATGGGCATCCTAGATTAATGTAACCAGAAAAACTCTTTGTCATAGGTGAAGGGGAAAGCAAAACTTTCCATTCCATAAACAGCCTAAATGCTTGATATCCAACAGACTAAGTGAGATGAAAATACAGGGAGAAGAGGGGAATAAGTAGAGCTAAATAAGGAGAGCCGACAGTCTGCAGCAAGGAAACAAAAGTAGCTCCATATAATTCCTAAAACACAAAGTACCACTGAGAACACAAATTACTACAACATCAACAGAAATCAAGAGTACAATGACAGCAATCAACACACACCTTTCTATAATTACTGAGGAGTTTATCTCTGTGTGGTCTACAAGAAAAAAAAATTCTAGCTTTAAAGATAGGAAAACGGATGAATAAAGCATTCCAAACAAATAGAAACAGGTAGCAAGTAGGCTTGCTATGCTAATATCCAACAAAATGGACTTCAAACTAAACATAATGAGAAGACATAAAGAGGGATAGTCATTCTAATCAAGGAGGCAATAGATCAAGAAGACATTACTATCCTAAACATATATGGATCAAACTCAGTGACACATAATTTCTACTACTGGAATTAAAGACACTAATTAACATCAACCCGTTACAAGTAGATGATTTCAATATCTCACTTTCTCCAATAAACAGGTCACCCATAGGGAAAAAATAAACAGGAAACAGCAGTTTTAATTGACATCATATGAAACATGTACTTAGATATCTACAGAATATTCTTATCCAAATGCTAATGAATACACATTGTACTCAGCAGCACACAGTAGCTTTTGAAAAGTAAACTACAATCTGGGACACAAGACAAATCTCTCCAAGTCCAACATGATTGGAATAGCTTCTGGAATCTCATCTCATCACCATGCAATAGAACTGAAAACTGACAGCAAGCAAATCTCTAGCAAATATATGAACTCATGGAGATTAAACAACCCATTACTGAATGATGAATATGTCAAAAAGAAATCAGGAAGGAACTTTAAAAAAATTATTGGAACTAGCTTAATTAAAATAAAAAATATCACAAAACAGTCTGTGAGGCATTACAAAAAGTCTTATGAGATAAAATTACAGCTGCAAATACCTACATTAAAAATCAGAAAGAGCACAAATCAATGAGTTAGTGATGCAATTCTAAAATTTGGAAAAACAAACCAAGCCAACCTCACTAGATAAAACAAACAAACAAACAAACAAACAGAATTTAATGAAACAGAAACAAAACAATACAAAGATTCATTCAATTCATCTAAGAGTTAGCTCTTTGAGAAGATAAATAGGATCAACAGGCTATTGGACAAACTAACCAAAAGAAAGAGATAGCTTGATTTAACAGAATGTGAAATGAATGGGGAAATATTACAGTAGAGACCAAAGAATTGAGAACATGAGAGAATAATTCAAAAACCTGTACTCCATTAAGGAAAGTCTAAAATAAATGAATGAAATTTTAGATTCGGCCAAACCACCAAAATTAAATCAAAATACCAAGAGTATATGCAGACCCATACATAACAAACGAAGAGACTGAAACTGTAATAAAAAACCTTTCAACTTAAAAATCATCCAGAGTCAGATGATTCCTACAAGAATTCTACCAGACTTTCAAACAAGATCTATAACAAATCTTTCTAAAACTATTTTTAAAAAATAGAAATGCAATTAGCACTCCCAAATTCCTTTTATGAAGCCATTGTAATTGTAATTCCAGTCATTGTAATTCCAAAACTAGGCAAAGAAACAACAACAACAACAACAAACAAACAAACAAAAAAAAAACTATGGGTAAATGTCACTGATGATCATACTTGCAAACAAATTGCAGACATACATTAGAAAGCTTATTCACCATGACCAAGCTGGCTTTATTCTGGTTCAACAAGCAAAAGTCAATAAATATACGAACAAACCAACACACACACACACACACACACACACACACACACACACACACACACACACATATACACACACACACACATAAATTGACTTAAAGGCAAAAATGACATGATCATCTCAATAGAAGCAGAGAAAGCCTTTGATAAAATCCATCATGCCTTCATTAGTAGAAGTGTAGAAAGAGGAGTAGATGGAATGTATGTGTCTCAACATAATTAAAGCTATATATGAGAAACCTACACTGAATCTCATCCTAAATAGAGAGAAACTTGAAGCACACAAGATACCCTTGAAGTAGATATTATATTACTTCTGAGTTTACAACTGTCATTTAATTCTCCAAAGCCTGATGAATTCATATTCAACTACTTAGTTTGCCATCCAAAGTGTCTCTGATCTTATATCCTGAGCTTTCCAGTGGTACTACCTTTCATGTATCCAATTTAACAGTTGGTCTGAAAATGTCATTGCTCTTCATCTGTGATCTTAATTTTTCCTGTTCACATTCATTTCTTTTTCCATCTGCAAATTCACACAACCCCATTTCTTTACTAACACAGGTCACTGAGTGCAAAGAGGTTGAGCTGCTGTCTGCATGGAACCATCATCCATATGTTCTAGTCTCTTTGGAGCAAGAAGGTGTTCTGTAGGCTCTGGAAAGAGAAACCTGGACATCAACCCAGCCACAAACCCTCTATCTGTGCTGACTGAAAGATGTGCTGGGGTCATGGTGGCACAGAACTTGTGGGCATGGCCAATCAATGTGTGAATTAACTTGAGGTCCATGCCATGAGAGGGAGTCCATACTTTATACTGTCTAGATGGGACAGAATCAAAGACTGGATAGCCCAAAGTCATAGGGTAGAAATACACATGACTTGTATAAAAACATTTCTCCATTCCTATTTCCTGATATATGGTACATTCTTTATTAGAAGATTCTCACTGTTGCCCCTTCTTCCAAATTTCCCTATTCAGTTTCATGCATCTTCTGGCTGAGAGCTTGGAGAGATTTCAGTTGTGGTTCTAGTAGCAGGTTCTGCAAGTACTCCATGGGCCTTCTATTGCTTCCTTTGAAAAGGAGAGCTTTTCTTGCCTGCCTTTGAAAGCTCTGTAAATTTCATAATACAATGAATTGTAAAGTCATTAGCAAAGATAACATGCTGTACAAATATAAAGTATTGGAGTCAACTTTACCTGGAATCCATCCATCTACAACCCACAGATGAAGACAAATGCGTTTGAGCAGCACTTTCTGGGTCAGGAGTATTTTTGACATTCTATAAAATGATCTTTGACTCAGAAGTCTGCCTGGACCCAAAGCAATTCCTGAAAGTAGTTCCCTCCCCCCTCCCTCTTGCTCCTCCTCCTCCTTTTTGCCTTTTCTTAGAGTTTAATTAGATGCTTCTGAATCTTCTTGTATGTTGTCCAACATCTGTTTATGTTTCACCATGTCAGGTTCTGTTCAGCTAATGCAAAAGGGAAAAACGACCTATTTTGCTTGATTGACTCACATTTTTGAATATGTAAAACCCTGGCCAATAGGTGTTTGTTATGTCTTTTACAAAGTCCTGGGACACAGATGGCAGGAAGGAAAAGAAAAGCCAAGAGTAAATCTTCAACATCATTTAAGGGATCATGCCCACCTAGGCAAAGCTGTGTGAGTATAACAACTACAGTGCCCACTTTCCCTGATAATGAAACCTCTACATCTTTGTCAAACCTCTGTTTTACACCATCTGTTGTTTTTCTTTTGCACATCCTTCTACACATTCCAGTTATCATCTCTTAAATCCTTTATACTCATCTAAGATTCAGTGTGATTCTATATTAAATTGATCTTCTCTACTTCTCAATGGAAAGGTTTTAAACAAGCTATCTGGTATACAAAAAGAGGCTGCAGTTAAAAGCAGGACCCTTGGAGAAAGATTGTCTGAATTTAAATTCCATTCTTGCCATACCCCCTTTTCAAAGATTGCAAGTCACAGAATTTCTCTTACCTCAGTTTATAAAACTGTACAATGGGCTAACAAAGTGAGTCAGAGTCTCTACTTCATCCATAGATGGAGTGAGCTAATTAAGCCAAAAGATTAAATTAATTGCTCAGGGAATTCAGAAAGAGTACTTAAGGAATAAGTATTGTAGTCAATATAATAATTTGTGTCAATTAAAGAAATTAATGAAACCTAAAACATACCCATAAGTGCATGTCTTTAAACTCTTGAAAAGTGTACATTCTTATGTGGCCTCTACCAGTTACTGGCCATCTATGCAACATATATATATATATATATATATATATATATATATATATATATATATATTCCATCATCTATAAATAGTATCTTTAATGTAGATCACTGCATTAAACATTAAGTAAATTTATACATAAATATCTCTATCTATATATGTTAAATTGATAATTTATGTGTAGATTTAGATTAAATTAAATATATATTTATATATCACATGAAATGTATATATTTATATTAAATATATTTGATGTGATATATATTTATATATCACATTTAATAGGCTTTGATAAATATTAAGTACAATAGTAAATTGGCTCATTTTCCTTCTAAGTTTTTTGTAATTAATTTCCCCAGTGATTTCATCCTGACTTTCCATAGTCCTGTCCAACTTTCCTCATTTATTTGAGAGGAAATTTTAATGCTATAACAGAACAGTCAGGTTGGATGGCAATACACTAGATTTGTGTTGTTTACCAATTACCAAAGAATCAATGTTGGTATTGTGCAAACAAGACAGCAATGTTTGAGAAACACACAAACAAGTGAATAGTTTTAATGAACTGAAGAGATGAAACACCTTTGTTTTCCAAAGTATAACGATCTCACTGTGTAGGAAAACCAGCGACCTAATAATGCACCAAGTCTAGTACACCCCAGGTGGACAATTCCAAATTGTCTGTGTTCTTATTCTAGTTTTTCATTGGCTAATGATGAAGATGCAAGACAATATATTGAAGGTGATGTTTTGTTGGTACCTGTCTTCAAAGTTCTTTAGAGAATGGCTTTTTCATATTTGTGTACAGTGTTAAGTTGTAAAGTCAAAGAGGAAATGAGAGTTTACTGTGTATACTTTTTTTTTCAGAGAAGAAAATGAGAAATATATTCTAATAAGAATGAGAAGCATAATAACCATTAGGATGGGAATGAAGGACAAAGAAAGGATGAGGTAAATGTTCACCTTTACTAGATAAGAAGGATACTTATTAGGTACTTTGCTCTATATGGAGAGTCTAAGGCTCAAATTAAGATATACCATTGATTCCATAGTCTCCTTTTTTTTCTATTCAAGTAGATTAATCAAATCATAGGCATAATAAATAGAATAGGCCTTACTACTCATGTTTATCCATCTGTGCCTTTCATGTGGCTCAAGTCAAGTCAGTAGTTTAAAAAGTTCATTGTCTCATTAATTTCCATATAGTAAAACTGTGCCAGCCACAACTTTACTCATGTCATCATCAAAATTCTTCTTCACATGTAAATGAAGTACACCTTTAAAAATTAACATTGAATGTTATTTACAACATCCCTTTAAACACTGTCATTAGTACTACACTTTAACACATTAGACAGGTAGAAAAGAAAAATAAATTGCTTATTTCAAAACATAAATCCAAAGGCCAGTAATGAACTGGATTATCTTCTGCTCATTCCTTTTCTTAAAATCACCATTATAATTTGACTAGCAACAGTATTTAAGGCTAGAGCAATACTTGAGACTATTTAGAACTACTCAAGTTAGAAATAAAATTAACTGTTGGGAAGGCGAGCATTCTAATTTTTCAGTATGCTAATTAAAAAGAAAAATTACATAGATCATCTAAATTTTTAGCAGACAGGAGTCTAGCTAGCATCGCTGTCCTTTAAGAAGCTCCACCCACCATCTGACTCAGATGGATACAGACACCCACAACCAAACAGTGGGTGGAGCTTGGAAACTTACTGAAGAGTTGAAAGATTGCAGGCCCTGACGCGGACAGCAACTCCACAGGAACACCAACAGAGTCAGCTAATCTGGACTCTTGGTATTCTCAGAGACTGAAGAATCAACCAAAGAACATACACAGGCTGGATCTAGACCTCTGCTCATATGTAGCAGTTATGAAGCTTGGCCTGCATGTAGGTCCTGAACAACTAGAGGGCGGCATTATCCTAAAAGCTGCTGTCTGTCTGTAGGATGTGTTTAGCTGGGTTGTCTTGTCTGGCCTCAGTGTGAGAGATACATCTAATGCCTCAGAGATGTGATGGGGGATACCCAGGGAACCCCACCCTCTTAGAGGAGAAGGGCAGGGAGGAGGGGGGAAAGATTGTGGGAGGGGATGACCAGTAGGGGGCAGTGAGTAGGATGTAAAGTGAATTTTAAAAACAGAACTAAAAGGGCATTACTATTAGCTATAGAAGAAAGGAAAAAGAAAGGAAGGAATGATGAGAAAGATTGTTGACAAACTGAGAGAAGTAGTGCCCAATGGTGTGTCACACAAACTTGTAGAGCTGAATATTCCTCTCTCTTAACAGCTGTATTTATATGCTTATATGATATATTGACAAATTATAATGGAACATACTTATGGTACACAAAGTAAATTAAATTTTTACATTTTTACTTTAAAAATTTTTATTGTACCTATTTATTATACATGTTACTGTTATAAAGGACATTTTATACAAATATATATTGTACTTTGAGCATATTCTATCTCATATCCTTTATTCCTTACCTTCTTTCCTTTTCTCATTAATTTTTGTTGTTGTTGTTGTCTTGGAAGTTTTGCTTCTACTTTCATATCAGGCATACATACACACACACACACACACACACACACACATATATATATATGTATATATATATGTATATATATGCATATATATGCATACACATAATTTATGTATTTATGTACAATCCATGAATGACATTGAGACTGGATTAATTTGCTTATTATGATTATTTCCAGTTGCATGTATTTTCCCACTAATGACATAATGTCACTCTTCTTTGCTGAAAATAGTATTACATAGACTTTTTAAAAGTGTGGAATGACTACAACTGAACTAGCCTTATGTCAGCCCTGCTGTTTACTGGTTTTAAAGAATACTTGATTTAAATCAACTTAAAAAGAAAAAAGGGCTCTGGGACTGTAGCTCAGTTGGTATTGGCTTGCCTAGTAATCTCCTAGGGAAAGAGAAACATTTTGGTTTGTGGATTCAGAGGTTTCAGTTAATGTTCACTTGACCCTGTTTGCTTGGGAACTGGGTTGGTAAGGCACATTATGGTGGGAAGATGTGGTAGATGTGGCCTGTTTAGTAAGCAGAGATAGAGAGAGGAGTCAAAGATCCCCAAAATAGCTTCAAAAGTATGACCCAAATAACTTAACTTTGTTCAAGTAGTCCCCACCATCTCTCAAGAGTACAACAGTCTAAGAGCCAAACTTGCAGCAGATAACAATTGGGGAACGTTTCACACCCAAATCTATACTACCAACAAAAAGGAATCAGGACCCATTTTGTTACTCTTTAGTGATCCCTTTATTCATGTATTTTGTTTCTCTGTATTTCTAGAATGGCTTTAGAGCTTGTCCCCTCTGGCTACTTTCTACTTTTGTAACTTTTGCATATGCTTCCTAAGTTTTATTAGTGCATTTTTGTAGCAAAGATGTGTGATATCAATTTGTATCCATTTCACAGACAGCTGTTGTGACTGTGCTATACCTTACTCATATTATTTCCAAAGTGAAGAGTTCCATATAAAATAAGAAGAAAGCAGACAGCAAAATAACATTTCTGCCAGAATTCACATTTAAATAGAAATGATTAGCAAGCTAAATTGGTATCTAGTGAGCTGCTAGCTTCTCACTGACATACTCAGTATTCTTGTTTCCTGCCCCAATTATATTATGACACTTGCTATCATAGATGATAAGTGGAGTCCTTTCCTAGTGAGATGGCCTTGGATAACCTGAGCTAATCTTTGAGTACTTACCATTTAAGTTTCTCTAACCCATGTTCATTCATTGTCATTTAAGAGAAACAGTGAGTAAAATCTGGGATATTAATATTTTGTTGCTATGTAACATGTGCAATGTGGCTTAAACAACACACTTGCTAGTCATTTATGTAGACTGGAAGCCTGACATAACATGTTCTAGTGTTGTGTTTATAGAGTCTCCCAGTTTTGAAATCAATGTATCAGCAAGCTGTGCTCACATTAGACTCCTTAAGTCTTCTTCCAAGCTCATTCGAATGGATAGAATACAATTTCTTGTGGGAAAGAAGTACCTTTTTTGTTGATCTTTGTGGGCTGAGAACCTCTCTCAGTTCCTTATGATGGAACTGAAGCTATGGATCTCTCATAGCTTCCTCCATCTATAAATAAAAGCTGAATATCCCCTTTGATTCGAAATTCTCTGACATTTTTTGGGGGGGTGTGCTTTCATTTAGTTCAGGGTCAGGTGACTATGTAGTGAAAGATGAACCTTGAACTACCAATCCTCCTGCCTCTACTTCTGGATTGTATCACCATACACAGATTTTATGAAGGTCTCTACTCCAATAAGAGCCTCGTACATGTTAAGATAGACGTCTAGTCCCTTTATCTTTCTGATTGTTCTTCTTACCAGTTAGAGATATCTATTTGTTTTCAGAAGCTCAACTGATTAGATTGGCCTACCTAGGTAATATTGTATCACTTATATTATCTCATAACAATGAGGATGTTAACTAACCAAGCCGTAAATTCTAGGGGAAAATATCACAGAGATCTAAGCAGGAGTTTTATTAAGAGTTTTATTGCCTATAATACCCAAATAAGACTATCTAAAACAAAACCTTAAATTGGCCTTTCTTTTTCTTTCTTTCTTTCTTTCTTTCTTTCTTTCTTTCTTTCTTTCTTTCTTTCTTTCTTTCTTTTTTTTTTGGTTTTTTTGAGACAGGGTTTCTCTGTGTAGCCCTGGTTCTCCTGGAACTCACTTTGTAGACCAGGCTGGCCTCGAACTCAGAAATCTGCCTGCCTCTGCCTCCCGAGTGCTGGGATTAAAGGCGTGTGCCACCACGCCCAGCTTAAATTGGCATTTCTTTATAGCTGAATAATTCTCAATAATCATTTTCTTAAAACCATGTAGTAGAAAGATACCTTATAGCAAGAAATCCATATCTATAATTAGATGCATTGTAAAGAAATCATGGCTGAATGCAAATCACACATTCTTACATAGGCGTTTGTGGGAAGCCAATATCTTAATGATATTTATAATAAGGGATAGGTGTGATTCCTTTCTAAGTCTAGCCAGTTAGCAGAAGAAGGGCAGGCAGTGGGATTCTTCCCTGGCCTCATTGTATCTACTGCGCAAAGAGCTGGACCATGGCATGATCCTTCCTGGCTGTGACTTAAAGTGACTGTTTCTTGAAAAATTGTTTCTGACATGCAACTGGCACATGCAAAAGGATAGAGATGAAGACTTATTTCTTTCTGTATTAGGAAGAGCAGATTCTCATTAGCAGAAGAACTGCCAGGCACCTGGCCCAGGAAGATGGAACTAATGAGCGAAGAGTTACTGGCAGAGAGGAGATTCTTTTAGGTAATTTCCTTCCCTACCACTTTGGACTTGCTTTTTCTAGCCATTTTGATGCCCTTGAATCTGTTCCTTTTATGGAATATTCTATAGGTTTCACAAAATAATTCTCATTGAACCTAAGTCCTATACTATTAAAATCTTCCTGTGTTTGAGGGTGTTTGGAAAAGAAGCTACTCTTTTTCTCATTTTTTTTAGTTCCTTCCCAGAACTAGAATAACAATTTGCTAGTCATGAATATGTATAGTATGTCTGAGCCCTCCTAACTCATACACTAATGGAATCATTACATGTATTCTGGCTCCTCAAAACCAAATGGACCTGAAAGCACATTTGCAACAGGCCTCAGCAATTATTTCACTGTTCATTTCACTGAGTCATGCCTAGAGATTTAGACCTCAACTCACAGTTATTGCCCAGTCAATAGGCTAATCAATATATCAATAGGTCAATTATTTCTACATTTGTTAATGTTCTGCACTTGATTCAACAGACAGAAAAATAACTTGATATTGTAACTCAACAATGGTATCAATAATGAACACTCACTGGTGATTTGCTCTAAATGGGGCATTACTCAAAGAACATTCATTCTATCATTTAAGTGATCAGTAAAAAATTACTAGGCAAATCTT
The DNA here is from genome assembly GCF_900095145.1 of Mus pahari. Taxonomy (NCBI): domain Eukaryota; kingdom Metazoa; phylum Chordata; class Mammalia; order Rodentia; family Muridae; genus Mus; species Mus pahari. Next base: position 143,230,905 of record NC_034613.1, read on the forward strand.
CTTATGATCTCTGTTTATAGAGGCAAAGAGTCACCAGACTCTTCATAGTAATGCCACACAGCTCAAACTCAGGTAAATTAACATACAAAATAATGTTTCATTATGACATTTTCATACATGTATATCATGTATTTTATTTGAATCAATAAACAAGGTGGAATTTTATTGTGCCCATGATAAAATCTGTAGGAAAGAAAGTTTAATATATAGAATTCTCATTGTGAAGAAAAATGGTTCCTTTTAAATCATTGCTTTACAGTTAATCACAAAGAACTTCTAAAAAGCACAAACCATTGCTCATGAAAAGCTCGTTAGACTGATTTGGGTAAATCATGTAGAACTCAACAGAGTACTTGTATATAAACATTCAAATGTAGTTGTGCTTCATAATAAAATAAAATAATGGGCACAAACACAGAACAAGCACTTTATAAAAGATAACTTAATGGATACCACACACACGAAGATGCTTCCTCAGCATGATTAGGCATCAGAGGTATACTAGCTAAAACCAGGACAGGCTACCAAAATAGTCTGAGTAGTTGAACATAAAGTCAAAACTGACAATAATGAGAGTTGGCGTATATGTGAAGTATTAGGAATTCTACAATATTGCTTAGAAAGAGCAAGTTGCTTGAACTACTTGAGAACACTTTCAACATAAACTGGAACTAAATATATTCATATACTATAGTCCAACAATTTGGTTTATAGATATATTCTCAAGGAGTGCATATTTAGATTAACATTTCACACCAAATTTGATAGAGCATGCAGGACAGAGCAGTCTACAACCTGGAAGTGGTGTTGATCAAGAAGAGAACAATGGAGAACAAAGGGAAAAACAGAAGTAAGTACACAAATATACACAAATATTATGACTCCATTTCAGAAAATGAGGCTTCCTGAAAGTAGCTAATCTTGAAAGAACACATGCTATAAAATGTTATTTGAGCTAATTAAAGAAGAGAAGAATAGAAAAAAATGTTAAATAAGAAATCTGTCTATCTCTGAGGGGAGGTATTAATCTTAATGGGAAACAGAACTTTTGAAAGGTACTAGAAATGTTCTGTATCATGATATGTAATGTGCACATATAGATTGTATGCAATGTTTAAGGTATTTGTGGATTTTAATCTATACCTGTATGTTTCTCTAGTAAAAAGGAAAAGAAGGAAATTCTTTGGCAAATGTACTATATATGATAGAACAGACATGTTGTCTCTTTTCATGTGTGCAATAGCTCTTCCATATGGTGCACTACATGTATTTCCTCAGATTATCACATGTTAGGGAACCTTCCAGACAAACATGGCAAGGAATTGTCCACCTCCTTCACTAAGCATATTTGCATTGTATTCATTATCTCTCAGTAAAAGAGTAGAACATTTAAGAAAAGATATTTGTCTTGCCATCAATGCAAATGTTGAAGGAAAGCAAATAGGGGAGTAACAGGGTTATCAGTAGAAACCATATGTGACAAAAACACAAGAAAAGTTGATACGATGTGAGCTAAATTATAACTTGAAATAAAATCAAATTGATAGCCACTTAAAATGTGTCTCTGTGTCCTAAGGTCTGGTTTTCACTGTGTCATGACAATGCAGTCACACCATAGTCTTCCTACCAAACATTTTTTTTTTTTGGTTTTTCAAGACAAGTTTTTCTGTATATCCCTGGCTCTCCTGGAACTCATTCTGTAGACCAGGCTGGCCTCGAACTCAGAAATCTCCCTGTTTCTGCCTCCCAAGTGCTGGGATTAAAGGCATGCCTCACCAACTGCCCGGACACACAAGCATTTTAAGTGTTTGCAATCTTACAACAATTTGGTAGTTTGAATAGAAATGGCTCCCATAGACTCATGTGTTAGAATGTCTGGCTCCTAGGAACTGGTACTTCATAGTAGGTATGGCCTTGTTGGAGGAAGTGTGTCACTGTGGTGGCAAGCTTTGATGTTTCATATATGCTTAAGATATGCCTAGTGTGGCTGACACTCTCCTGCTTCCTGAATATTAAGAGGTAGAAATCTCAGCTACTTCTCCAGTACCATATCTGCCTGCCTGTCACTTGTCATGATTATAATGGACTAAATCTCTGAAACTGTAAGCCAACCCCAATGAAATATTTTCCTTCCTAAGAGTGGCTGTGGTCATTGTGTCTCTTCGCAGCAATAGAAACCCTGAAACACAAAACAACAAAAGCCTTGGAATTGATACAAGTGGGTAGTGTTTGAGGGATAGAAGGCACAGAGACAGAGGGTGCTGGAATGGAAAAGTTAACTTTGATTAGTTGACTAGAACATAACCAATTGCATTACATGAAAATAAGTTATAAAGTTTACAGAGGTCAGTTTAAGTAATTAAATATTGAATATTTCCTTTCCTCTGATGTGGCATTTCCTTCATTGGAAAATTTAGTCATTTTCCTCTAGTTCGTCTAGGGATTCACTTGATAAATAGGATTTGAGTTTCTGTTTCATACCAGTCTCTATGCTATATACTAAGAACACAATGGCTCCTACCCTCCATAGGATATGTGGTTTATAGTTTCATATTTCTCAGCATCAGGGTTGTGGTTGTTAATGAAAACTCCATGGGAAAGAAACTTGGGTCATTCCCTGAGGAGGATTGGCAGAAGTTTAAAGGAAAGAAGGAAATAGCCCTTACAATATATGGTATAGGAAACTTTATATATAAAGCATATCATTCTAAAGTTCATAGGAACATTAGAGATAGTTCATATAACGACTGCTTTGGCCATGGGTACATACATCCAGGAAGAGACTCAGATTCAAGGATATTTTTCACCTTGGAATTTTTAGAAGTTGTAAAAGATTGCCTCACTAAATGCTGTAGAATCAGTTTATTCAGTCAGCAAATACTTAATGAGTACCTATGTTACACGGGGCATTATCCTAAGGCTCTGGTTCTTAACCTATGGGTCTAGGTACCTTTGAAGGGTGGATGACCCTTTCACAGGGGTCATCTAAGACTATTGTAAAACACAGATATTTATATTATGATAATAATAGTAGCAAAATTACAGTTATTAAATAGCAACAGAAATAATTTTATGATTGGAGGTTACCACAATGTGAGGAACCGTATTAAAGGGTGTCAGTATTTGGAAGGTTGGGAACCTCTCTCTAAGCATACTGTGATCATGGTCTTCCAATTATATATAAAATGTCTTTTCAATTTGACTATTAATATCAGTAATTTTGATAGTAAAAATAAAAATGTACTATAGCAAAATAGAGGACTTTAGACAGTCAGGAATCAGTTTTTATGCTAAGTATTACAGATTGAATAAATAAATACTGTGTTTTCTGCTTTATGCCATAATTTTAAAATACATATAAAAGTTGGTATGACCTTGTCTGAATATAAAATAGCTTTATGAGTCTGATGTTATATTTTCTATTAAATTTTTACAAAATAAACAATTATTTTCACCTTGGAGAATGGGTACTTTTGGTATTAAAGGTAATAGCTTTATGTTTAAAAGGATACAAATTATTATTACAATTAGTAACAAAATGAAATGAATTATCAGTTAATGCCTATATGTTTACTTGAATGACATGTAACACTTTGAAACCTGGATTTTATATAAATAATAAGGGAAGATAAAAATCCATCTCATGGAAAATATAAGTTGCAGAGGCAAAATGAATCTTAAAACTATCCTCACATTTTAAAGATATTTCTAAAAGTTGAATTTAGTTGCATTGGACATTTTCCTGACTCTTTTTTTTTTTTTTTTTTTTTTTTTTTTTGGTTTTTCAAGGCAGGGTTTCTCTGTATAGCTCTGGCTGTGCTGGAACTCACTTTGTAGACCAGGCTGGCCTCAAACTCAGAAATCTGCCTGCCTCTGCCTCCCGAGTGCTGGGATTAAAGGCATGCGCCACCACGCCCGGCACTTTCCTGACTCTTACTACACCCTCACAAAGATATCTGAGAGAATGGGTTTCACACAGCCTTCTAAACACCAAATAAATCATGGCTGAAGAATCTTTGTTATATTTTTACCCAAATTTTGAAAATACCAATTGAACAAACCCTCTACCATCAGAGATACTGCATGCACAGGTCAAGAGCACTAGTGGTTAGAGGCTCTGGTAGCAAGACCTTATTGTTTATTTGGTAAAACTTCTCTAGTTCTTCCTCTTTTCTGTAAAACAGTTGTAAGAGTGTTTACCATGTTTACTGGCAAGATTTATTTTGTGGTTAAAATAATAATAAAGAATGCAAAAGAAATTTGGAATGTATAGACATAATATGAAAATAATGTATTATTAATGAGGTGGGCATATATCAGTCCCAGTGTTTCAAAGGTTTTCTTCTTGGTTTCTTCTTTTTGCTTTTGTGGCTCCTGCCTTCACAGCTATATAGAATTTGACATTTATGTACTTCAATATGTTTACTATTATAAACTTATCCCCTGTGAATCTCATGGGAGCTATTATGCACAGCAATGCAGAGTTTTTCAAATTTTATTAAGGTAATACTGTAGCATATAAATATATATTACACATTACTTACTCCTAGTGGGGCTTGGGGAAGACCCTGTAATCAAACACATTAATATTTCTTTGGAAAACAGTATGAAAATTCACATTAAATGGGATATGTAAAGGCTATAATTAGTCTCTCATCAGTTTCCAGCAGATTTTGCTGCCATATGAGCTATAGGAAACCTTTTGGTTTTCAGAGTTTGGGGGATTTTAGAAGTGTGGGTAAGGGATTTTAGACTTGCACATTCTCAGCATTACTAAGTATTTGTGTTTCAAATTAAGTCCATATCCTATGCCAATTTTACAAATTTCATGATAATATTCCTATACCTCTAGTGGATAGATACTGATCTACCTGCTCATCATTCTATTTACATGGTGGACCTCTAGGCAGCCAAGTGTATTTCTATTCTCTCTCTCTCTCTCTCTCTCTCTCTCTCTCTCTCTCTCTCTCTCTCTCTCTCTCTCTCTCTCTCACA
>NC_034613.1:143235988-143307989 GCF_900095145.1 Mus pahari
AGAGAGAGAGAGAGAGAGAGAGAGAGAGAGAGAGAGAGAGAGAGAGAGAGACTCTGCTCCCTTGAGAACAGTTTCCAAATAAACATAGGACCTAAGATTACCTAATGATTTAGCCATTCTTCTAAAATACTACATGATATTTCATCATTATTTGTTTTTAGATGCCTTTGTGAGTTTTTTAGACTGTACTGTTCTCCTGTAAATATTCCTTTTTTGGTGACTTTGATAGATTTAAGGAACATTGCTCAGAAATTTTTTAGATTGTCTCTCAATTTAAGAGTAATTAAATATTTTCTCATGTCTAAACCGAGATTATGGACTCACAGGAAGACTACAGAGGTAAGTGCCATTCTCATCTCACCACATAAAACATCCTGTCACATCAAAGCATACCTTATTTATATGGCTTACCACTAGTGGAGGTAGTACATACCAGGTCTTTTCATTTTGTACTTTCCTGTCTTCGTTACATACTTGCTCTTTATATCTAAGTTATGGTTTTGAGAAAGAATCACACTAAGGAGTACTAATTAGACTAGAACTCACTATGTAGACCAGGCTGGTCCCAAAATCACAGAGATAGGCCTGTTTCTGCCTCTTGTATGCTGGGATTAGTGGTGTACATCACTGTTCCAGGGTGGAATAAAATTGTTATATGAAGCCCTCACTTAATGAGGAGATATGATTTACTCCTTTGGAACAGAACATATCTATAAATTATTTGATATTCCATCCATCTACCTGAAACACGTTTTCCTAGTCTCTTAGTCATTTAACATATAAGATATAAAATATTTAATATGTAATATATAATCAGTATAGGCCCAAGGACATATAATTTACTATATAGTTTATAATCTGATACTATGTTATTTATTGAATATTCACAGCTTCAGTCAGTGGACATTCAGCTAAGTTCTATGACACTTTGGCATACCCGGCACTATTGTTGTTTGCTCCAGTTTGAGCCAATCTCAGGTGGGCCCAAATGGACCAAGAGCAGTGTTGTATTATGTGTTTGTGTGGTGAGGGCTCCTTTTTATGCTCAATTCAAACTGCAGTTCTTGGTGCCCATGGTTTGAGACTGGGAGACAGAATGCTTAAAACAATTCCTTCGGAGATGTTTACAATAGACATAACAAGAGAGACACATCTCATATGATTTAACTAATTTACATAAAAAACAAAAGAACATTTTAGGTACATGCGCTTGCTTTCTAATACTTTGAAGTCTATATTGTATTCTTGAATTGCATATTTGATTTTGAACAATAATGTACTCCTTTGGCTCTTATATTTTCTTTAACTTATTTGCTGACAAAAAAAACAATACTGCTCATAAGCGCCTATACAATGTCACAGACACACAGGGGTTATGGAAAAAGTTCCTGATAGATGGTGTCACTTTTTGCTCCTTCTAAAAGCTCTCCATTTAAAGATGTTTGGTTCTCTTATCTGCCATATGTATATATTCAGAGCCCATGTCTGGATGTCTTCATTTTCTTAGTTGATGTGAGAATGATGACTTAGAGCTCTGCAGTTGTGTTCTCTTCCTGCAATTCTAAAGGTTTGCTTAAGTGCTAACCATTGTTTCATTTTTCAGAAGCTGTCAAGATGAACACTATGCATTTTACAAGATGACTTATAATGAGGAGGACTTTAGAGTATTTCTCAGTTTTCTGTCTTCTCAGGTTAAATTTGCTACATAATTAATAGAGCACAAGTTTTTAACTTACTTCCTAAGCTTTAATATTCATTTAATATCACACTGATTTGATTCAAACTCATTTAAATTATTTATTCCAAATTCCATGCAAACTATATTCAAACACAAAGATTAATTCATTGAATTAGCCTTTTGATTAAAAATAAGACCCTGGTACTTACCTATATGGATTTTTTCCCTTGAGATAGATTGTGAAGAACTGCAACCTAGAAGTTGTATTTCAAGTGACTAGTAATTATGGTCAAATCTAAATGACGAGAGAATTAAAGGAATTAACCTACGCATAATTGCAAGATGTTTTACCAAAGCCTTGCTGAAAAACAAAGTTTTTAATCTTTTAAGTAGTGAACATTTCTACTTCTTGTTAGCCTGGTCTTCAAACCATTATAAGTTTTAAATATTTATCTGGAAAATTCCAATGATTTGGGGTTTATTCATTAACCCTATAAAGCATGTTTTTCTCTGATATAAGGTAACTTCTCTGGAACAGTGAGGATTGGGATGTAACTAGTACATAGTAACTATCTAACATGGAAAAGTTGTCTAATAGGGGAAGAAGGCAAGTACAAAGACAAGAAGAAGAGAGGGACAGAGGACCAAAGAAGAAGCTAGGAGATTCACAGGAAGTCATTACCTCCATCTGGGTTGATGTGAAGAGTTTACATTTCTTTATTTTTCTAGATTACAACTTGATACAATCAATCTTGTAGTTTAACAAATGACGCCTCCCCTTCTCCCAAATCTTTAGTGCTTACTTGTAGAGGAATTTTCATCCAACAACATGACTGCTTTGGCAAGGGATCACACACAAAGACCGAGGACTATATGATCTGGCCAGAATGCAAACATGATATGAATTACAGTATTATCCGGCTTGAGATCAGACATGTACTTAGCTTACACTTTTAAACCCTAACAATTAAGGTAAGGATAGTTGTAAAAGGAAGAAGCCATGTTTGAAAGTGATGTCTAATTGAGTGGCAGACAAAGTGACAAATCAGAGAAAGATTTGATAGAATAAGGTATGCCCAGTTTCACCAAAATAGAGAGGAAAGATAGGTTATTTAGGGGAATGCCAGGGCCAGGAAGCAGGAGTGGGTGGGTTGGTGAGCAGGGGGAGGGGGAGGGGATAGGAGGTTTTTGAAGGGGAAACCAGGAACGGGAACAACATTTGAAATGTAAATATAGAAAATATTTAATAATTATAAAAACGAACAGCAAGAGAGAAAAGGGTGGTGGTGACATATGTGTATAGCAGTTTTACAGAGACAGGTTGCAGAGAGAGTACAAGCTAGACACAGGTGAAGACAGAATGAGACAGAGAGTGAGAAGGAGCCAGAAGATTAAAATAGACAGCCAAAATTAGTATGGAGCCAAGAAGAGCAATTTAGTCAGAAGCTAAGGGAAACGCAGTTGAATCAGTCAGCTTGAAAAAATTATATTGTATGGAGGCTAGAATCTTCCAGCCCTAGGCATGGAGATAGTTGGAGCAGAGAAAGAAACACACCAGGTTCAGCATATCCTGGGTATTTACACAGCTTGTGTATGGCTCTATCTCTCATCACATCTTCTGAGGAAATAAAAGCGTCATTTATATTTACGTGCCTCTTATTTACTTCAGGTTTTACCCCCTCATTCCTGTTTATATCTTCTCAAATATTACTTTCTACATCAAATCGTTCATTGTATATACAAAACAACTATTGTCACATAAATGTCTTTGATATCCCATATTTCTTCTCACCTTTATGATACTTCTAATTTTTTTTCATATTTTCCCCATTAGATCAATTTTGCTAGAATACATTTGTGCTCATTTGCTTGCATATTCTCTAAACTGCCTTTGAGCAACCACTACAGAGATAAGTAGTTGCAACAGTAACTTGTGGCTTGTAAACCTAAATTGGTCCTTTAGGTCAGTTGATGCTTGCTCACTCGGTGTGTGCTTGGTCATAAATCCACCCACATGAAAGAGTTATCTTACTTTTTTGTACATTATTGACTAATAGGGAAGGTGTACCTTGACTACTTACTAAAATAAATTGAGCTTTATTAAAGTGAATAGCTGTGAATATATTGTATCCACAGGAGCAGGTGTGAAAATTGAACATGTAAAGACAGGAAGCACAGTTTCTTTCCTCAAAGCAGTTAACATGAAGATAAAAAAAAATCTGAAGCAATTATAAGTTTAAACACATTAGGATATGTTACTTTGAAACAGATCTTTTGATGAAACACTTTTAGAGCAAAACTGATTTCTCTTTTAGGATATAAATATTCATGTCTATGCTTGCCAATTATTAGTTTCCTCATAAAAATTTATTCTCAGACATTGAGTTCAAAGACTGTGTATTTAATAAATTTAATCTTCATTGATTAAAACAACCATATTCTTAGCATTTACAAGTTCATGCCATTTCAGATAATTATTTCAATTATCTAAATTGTCATTTTCCATTTTCTTACATTCTATTAATGTATCAAATTTCATAACAAACTCAAACATTCAAAATCATATCAATGAGTTCTGTCTTTCGTCAAGAGGGAATAACAGGGGTCAGATTTATCCTTTATTCTAGAAGGCAAGTAGGCTCTCCATTATACCATCAATACAGATATTTCCCTTTATCCTGATCAAAACAAACCTTGAAATATACTAAAAATTAATGTAAGATATCAGATATCAGAAAAAAAGATGATGATCTTTGAAACATGGAAAATACTGAGTTTGTCCTACTGTTATTCCAGTTTTATTGTCTTGAGGTACCTTTCAAGTCATTATATACTGAGGGAGTGTTTAAGTAAAGTCTAACCAAATCTTAGAACTGAGAAAATGGTTTGGGGGTTGAGAGAAACTATAGTCACACATCAGGATATTAAAATGGAAATTGTTCTGTATATTTCTGGAGTGTTTCTATAGAGAGATAAGCTAACAAAGAATGTGAAAATGAGAAAGATAACTAAGGTGAAGGGAAAAAACAGTCTATGTGTATTCATATAAACGTATAAGTTAGATGAAGTTACATAACTTAGACTGGCAATGCTCCCTGAAACAGCCATAGACTATGTCATAGACTCATGTAGTCTAATGCTTGGCCCATAGGGAGTGGCACAATTAGGAGGTGTGGCATTGTTAGAGGAATTTTGTGACTGTGGAGGTGAGGCTATCAGGTCTTAAATTCTCAAACTTGCCTAGTGTAAAAAAGCCAGTCTCTTCTTGGTTGCCTTTGGATCAAGATGTTAAATTATTGGCTCCTCCAGCAGCATGTCTGTCTGCAAGTTGCTATGATTCCAGAAATGATGGTACTAGACCAAACCTCTGAAATTCTAGGCCAGCCCCAATTAAATGTTAGGCTTTATAAATGTTGTGTTGGTCATGGTGTCTCTTCACAGCAATGGAAATCCTAAAACAGACTATTTAACAAAACCCCAAATGCTAGCATGAGATATCCTCATTCATGTTGTTTTTCAGAGGAGTCCAATTGACTCTCAAAACAATATGTGTTGTTGCTGTTGCCCTTGGTGGTCTCCCAGAGACGCAATGCACCTCAGACACAAGACCCAGAGGACCTAACATATAACTTGCATGACTGTCCTCTAAGAGGCCAAACAAGCAGCTGACTTAGACAGATGCAAATACTTACACCCATCCATTGGACTGAAGTTGGGGACCATGGTGGTTGAGTTAGAGAAAGACTGGAAGAAGCTGAGGAGGAGGAGGCCCCTATAGGAAGACCAGCAGTCTCAACTAACCTGGACACCTGAGATCTCTCAGACACTAAGCCACAGTATACATGAGCTGTTCTGAGGCTCCTGACACATATATACTAGAAGACTTCCTGGTCTAGACTCCGTGGGAGAAGATGTTCCTAACCCTCTAGGGACTTGAGGCCCCAGAGAGTGAGGAGTCCTATCAGGGATGGGTTGACATCCTCTTGGAGACAGGGGGAGGAGGAATAGGATGAGGAACTGTGGCAGAGGGACCAGGAAGTGTGTAATGACTGGACCGTGAAAAAATAAAAATAATGAAAAAAGAAAGAGTCCTTTCTGAGGACTAGGTTGCTTTCATAATATTAGAAGGAGCTATGCAAGCTTTCCAGCTAGAGAAGCAACCAAGAGTCACCCAGCTATGGTGCCTATGAACCATAGTGATGACCAACAAGCCACAGCAACCATAAAGATGTAATAGTGGTCTTCACATTTGGCAGGTAATTAGCAGCTCTATAGATGGACTTAAGGTTCACATAATAAGAATGAAACTATTCCTCATACTGGAAACCTAGCCAACGGCTTAGGGCTAGTAAAGTCACACATCTCAGAATAGAACATACAATCACTAATTTATTAAATCAGCATGATTTCTAAATACACTATTTGTTCTTATGCCCATATCAAGGGAACTTTTCCTGTAATAGATGGACATACAGAAAATGACAACAATCATATTGCAGGGTTGTGGAGCCCAGTCCTAAGCGATACATCTACAAAACACCTCTACACCTATGGCTCAGGGATCATTCCCAAAGAGGGGACAGAAACACTGTAAGAACCAGAGGATCAGGGAGTTTTTGTGTGAGGTTGTGTTGCCTGGGAATATATGAAGTTACACCTATAAAGTCTCACCAAAATGACTGTCCAAATGGAAGTTGAACAATGACAACAACAATAGGCATAACAAAGTGAATGGGGGAAAAGTTCGTGAGGCTTTAACTCTAGAAAAGAATTATAGGCAACTAAGGAATGCTGAGAGTGGGAGACATCATCTTCCCCAAGGGAGAGCACATCAATTTTTTTATCTAATGCCCAGTGGTCAGTATTAAAAACAAGCATGCAATTAACAATGAGTAATCACGGTATATTTAGAAATATATACATACACATATATGTATTATATATATGTGTGTGTGTGTATTATATTTAGAATATTATATATATTAGTTATGTACATATAAAAAACTAATGAACAAGAGCATATGAACTTGAAAGAGAGCGAGGGAACACATGGGAGGTTTTGAAGGGAAGAAAGGGACAGAGGAAATATTTTAATTATAATCTAAAACATAAAATAAATAATTTTTAGAAAGTCAATGAACTGTACAAAATTAGTAGCTTTTTTATATAACAACACTGAACCTCATGAGATATCAGGTAAAAAGAGCTTATTCACAATAGCTTCAAAACATAAAAATGCTTGAAATAAACAAACATATGAAAGAATGCTGAAATAAGAACACTGAATTTGAAAGCGCTGAAAGACAAAAAATACCTCTTATGCTTATGGATTCATAGAATTGACACAGTGGAAATTTCTATATTATGAAAATTAATCTGAAAACTTAAAACACCCCACGTCCAAATGTCAGGAACATTTTACATAACCAGAAAACAAGCTTGAATTTCCTATGAAAGTGAAAAGAGAGCTGACAACATCTGAAGCCATTTCAGCAGAAAAAATACAAAAGATAGAAATATCAAAAGATCTGAGGTCAAAAACCTAACAAACTGCATGAGTAAAGTCAACACTTTTCAAAAGAAGTACAAATGGCCACTAAATTTACAGAAGGTGTAAAATACCTGTGTGTGTTGTGGAAATTCAAATAAAGACTCCCTTGTCTCAGTCTGAATGGCCATCACCAAGAAAACATAAAAGAAAAAATGTTGGGTAGGATGCTTAGGGAAAAGGAACACTCATGCACTCTTAGTGGAAATATAAATTAGCCTAGCTACTCTGAGATCAGAAAAAAATATGACTTAATATCAATTGTCCTGATTAAAAATGTTTAAGAGTGTAAAGTCACATAATGATATCTTTTCAATATTGGTAACATTAATATGAGTTGTGAGAGATTAATTTTGTTAATTGTTATGTAATTGCTCATCACATATTAAATTTCATTGTATGAGTAGATCATATTCTGTTTAACCATTTTCTTGTTGATGGGATGTAACAAAATCACATATGCTGCGCATCAATGAAAAGGGTGGTTTTGAGGGTTGCAGTGGAGGAAATAAATAGCATTAGGGTTTAGTTAGGAACTCTGCTGAGGATGAACACTTTTTATCAACAAGAATATTATAAGGCATTCTTAATATGACGAAGAAATGACAACCTGCTTAACACTGTCTCTTCATCAAAATGATTAATAAACACATATCACCCCACACCCAGATACCAGTAATAATATTACAACAACGTTTTACAAATAGGGTGCTAATTTTCTGGTATTTGAATTGCCTTGAAAGAGTATGCATCTGAGCTACTGTAGAAAGTCCACAAAGAAGGCTTTTGGATACCTTATCAGAATGGCAAGCATTAGCATATATTCAAATAAACTGGGCAAGGGAGAAATGATAATGGGTGCTTGAGTCAGCAGACCACAAACGCTCCAAATTGTTTGTGACAGTGCTGAGGAAGCAAAGCTGAGGTAAAAATAGTCTGTCTGGATGCCTTCTTATCTAAACCATTATTTAATTATTTCCTTGGTTAGAAAGCTGTATAAGGACTATCTACTAAAAAAAACTGAATAAAACCCTTCTCTTCACTATCAGAGGAGTAAAAGCTTACAAAATTATTATACTAGAATAATATACACATGCATAACTGTCTGTGATAAAGAATAGCCAGTCAAAGATAGTGCCCTAGTCATGTGCATTTTAAAAATTTGTTCTCTGTCCCAGAAAAGCTTATATGGACAGTTCTCAATGACTAGATAATAAAGAAGTGTATGCATACTTTTAAACCAATACTTACTGAACCTACATTATGAGCTAAGTTCTGCTATAGGGAACGAGGCAGATCAAATCTTTTTCACAGGGATTATAGGAATGTCAAGGGGAATAGATTGCATAGAATAAATATAAACCATGATATTGTTTGATATAAACCTCAGTATTTCTATCTGGAGACCTGTGTTGTGGAGAAATAAATATACCCTGAAAAACTGAGTTACCTCAGGGTGGTGATGAAGACCTGCAAAGGTGATGTAATGGACAGAAGAGTCTTCATGGCGGAAGGAAGTTTGAATAAAGGTTTGGAAAAGGCAGAAAAAAAAATAGTGGGGTGAAGGTCTGAGGGTACATTATTAAAGGCTCACATAGCTATTGTAATGGCTCAAAGATGGCAGAAAGTAGCATCACCAGGAATTAGCAAGCAGACCTGTGTGACTGGAGCAGTGACCAAGGAGATAGGTTAATAAGAGGTCAGATCAAGAGACAGTAAGGGAAAATTATGGATGCCTTTGCTCACAATCACAAGGACACTGCTTTTTCCTCTGCATGAGGTAAGGCTCTATATAGAAGGACATTCAAGAGAGAAATGCTAATCATATTTTTTTTCTGGTTTGTGTTTTAGCCTCATAAAAGCATGAGCAGACAGCTCAATCATGCAATATGCCTGACCTGTGAATCTAGTCTGATAAATGAGTATTCCAACTTCTGAGGTTTGTTACACAGCAATAGAAAATTAATGCATCAATTGACGTCTTTCTAATATTTTCTATTATATTGTATATTGCCAACATCTCTTTTAATTCATAATTTTAATGATGTTAAGATAAATGAATACACAACAGTGCCTATACAACAGCACCTGGTTCTCTCTGAGAAAGATGTACACTTATTACAAAGTGATGTACTGAAAAGGAAAGCCTATCTGGTTGCTAGTGAGAGTTCAAATTGCTATGCTAGTTAGCAACATCCTGCTCCTTTTGAGTAGTGACAGACATTTCATATGCAGGGGTAGGCATTCAAAAATTGCCTAATTGAAGCTTCCTTTGGAAAACTATGAAGAAAATTTTCAAAAGTTCTTTACTAAGTTACCAGAAATAAGTGCAATTTTAAGAGTGGTTTGAAGAGGAAAGGAAAAGATATTGGATCTGGGCGAGAGGAGAGTTGTCAGGGAACTGGGAAGACTGAAGGGAGAGGAAACTGTGATCAAAATATATTGTATGAAAGAAGAATCTATTTTTAATAAGTAATAAGAGTAGTTTGAAAGTTAGGGAGAAAGACTATACATAAAGTATTCCAGACTTATCCCATAACCATTGAAGTTAGTATGTGTTATTTCCTTGAAAACAGAATGTTGGTAGGTAATGTGTTTACAACAAAAATCTTCTTTGGTTTTCAACGAAATTTTGCTCAAGTGTCTCTTCTTCATGTCCCTTCTTTTAAGAGGTTACCAACTAGGCCAAGAATCCTTTAAAGCAGCTATAGCTCTCTGCATCCAACTCCATCAATAGCCGTGTGAGTTAACTGTGACTCTGCAATAAGCACCCCAAAGATTTTGTGGCTTTTGTTCTAGGGTCAGCTGGACTTGATGAGCTCTATTTCATGGAACCATCGATTGGCTCGTTTATTTTTGTATTTATTTTATAGTCTATTGACAAATGATCTTATCAACTCTCTTGTGTTGGCATCATCAACTCTCCTGATGCTGTCATTTTGGTGACTGCAATAACTTGTGAGTTCATCTTCATCTTTCATATGAGAAGCCTGACTTTCTTCATTGAGAAATGGCCAGGTCGTGGGGATCCTAAAATGACCAGGAGAAAACCAGCCACAATTTGTAACAGTATTTCAAGTCTTCATTGAGCACTGTCCATTCTGTCCACTTTCCAAGTCAAGTCACATTACCAAAGCTACAATGAACTAAGAGGAGTCTATTAGTGAGGGATTTGTGTATAGGGAGAAAATTATTGCACAAGTTTGTTTTTCTGTTTCCTTTTGACCAGTGTATCCCCCAAATCACAGAAATCCACCTGCCTCTGCCTCTCAAGTGCTGAGATTAAAGGTGTACACCACTATGCCATTTTTGTAAAATGTCTGCATCATTGTCTTTATACCATTGTCAAAGATAGAATTCCCCCTTCCTTCTTCTTTATACCTTGAGCATTCAAGACAGGGCCTCACATTGTTTTGTATGTACTGCAATAGTCCATTTTTATAGTGCTCTAAAGAGGAACCAACAATATTTATAGTGTATGAACCAGAATTACACATTTTAGCAAAATAGAGTGAGAACAATTTCAAAAGAATCTTGAGCCTCAGTATACAATCCCACCTCCCCACCCTCACAATAATAATCCCTCCAGCCTCGGCAGAATTTGAGAAGAAGCAGAGCCTGTGTAACTTGTCCCACTGTCAGCTTTCCTGCAAAGGCTGTCAGCAACATTCTTAAACTAAAGTGCCAATGGCACTCCAGCTCTCTCCCCAGAGAATTCACACACGTCATCTCCTTGCATATTTTTATCACATATTTCCTACATCAATGATTCTTCAATTTGCTGTGGCTTGAGAAATGGCAGAAGGGAAAGTTTACGAACTCTGCCACATATGCAGACATCGAAGTCATTTTGTCAAAGCTTAACTTTCTCCCTGTTTAATATTTTAACCAAGAACTTCAAAAGTACTGATTACTTAGAGAACAAAACTTTCCAATCCCTCTCAAATATACTAGTATGACCTAACCACTGATTATTCCAAATAGCTCAGGGTGTACCTAACCCTAATATATGCAGCTAAATCTTATTTAAAAACTATACTATCACTCTTAATGCTTTCAGTTGCTCTAACTTCAGTCTCTAGTTAGAAACATTTTGATGGGGGATAAAGCAAAATCAAGCATGGCAAGACTATGGTCACTTTTGTTTTAAATTCTAAACTTGTTCTGAGTTTGGCAGCTGCTTGGAATGGTCCATCTGGCCTTAGTTGGCCCAGATGGCTGAAAAGTAAGGGGGAAATGTACTTCTGTAGAAAATGGAGCACCCTATTTAATAATGGCCAAAGACAATTCCTTTGTATCCTTGCTCCAGTGAGATAGTTATAGATCTGTTAGAGGCCCCTGAATACTGGGTTCACCACACCAGTTCCCTACTGAAGTGCTCTTTCATTTCTACAGTCTCTAGAGAATAGTCACAAGTGACAATTCTAGACCCTGTTGAGCATAGCTTCAAATTGCCCTGCTATAATCATAAACATGAAATAAAGGAAAATAATTATTCAACCTGAACTGGATAAAGTCTGCCTGATATCTCACAGCTTTCCATTCAATTCACCCAGCTATGTTCCTGTGGGTTGAAAGGGCAATAACCCACCTAGCCTGTAGTCAGCCTGCAGGTCTTTCATGCTCGAAAACCTTAGAATATTGTCAGCAGAACTATTTCTTAGAGGTTGGCAAACCAACTGGAGAGCTCCAAATAGGAAGGTACCTATGTTTGATTTCCCTTGTATTTAGGGGAGAGCGTGAATATCTGAAAACAAAAACAAACAAACAAACGAAACTAAATAGCAAACACACATACCCTTCTGTTGCCAAAAAGTCAGGAAACTAACTTGAAATCAATAAACACAATTTTCTTACTTGAAATGTGTTTTAAATTTGTGAAACATGATGAAAAAATTTCCCAGACTGTCTCTCTTACCCTAAAAAAGTTACGATATTTTGTAAGTATTACCCAAATACAATCAGTGAAGATCCTCCTGGTATGGAAGGACCTTTATCTCTTCCTCCCATACCTACTTAATGTGATTCATAGACTCAGATCAGCATCCTCTTCTGACTCTTCTGTCTCCCCTTCTTTGTCCTTCTTTGCTTCTCTCCAGCATTGCCAATTAATATCTTAGACATCCTCCTTGATATGATATTATATTTCACATTTTTTAATCATCAGAATTCCAATTGACTGCTTCTACCCTACCCTACCAGATTATAAACTCCCAAGGATGAAGACTGTATTTTGATTCTTTTGATATCTAGTATAATGCATGGCCCAAAGATCATACTCATCAGTATTAATCAAATAAGGAAACTGATGAATGAATCACCACTTAAATTATGCCAAGAACACCACTTGGCTATTTTTACTACTGTTCATTAATTTACTGGCACTTTACTGATCGCCCACTAGAAATCAGATATTGTGCCAAGTTTTAGGTATATGAACATGAGCCAAATCAATAAAGTTCTTGCCTTCCTAGGGATAAAGTCTAAAACTAAGAATGCGTATTTCTAGGTATGACTGTATAGCCACAGAATTTATCCTAAGGTGTTATATTACAGGATCACTGTTCACATTTTGGGAGGCAAGCAAGTGCTTTTCTACAAAGAACAATCACTATCTAAAAACAATCACACCCACGACTCTATATCGAGGATAATACTAGTAGATATGCCAAAGTAGGTGTGGCAAATCCTAAGAGACCTCGACCCTACACAAAGCACTATAGGCAACTAATGAAAGTTGGTAGTGGGAAAAAAGTCTCTGGGGAAGAGACCACCAATTGCTTATCTAATACCAAATGGTCAGCCCTGAAAACATACAAACAAGTAACATCATACATACTGAGCAGATTATATTTAGAAAAATATATGCATATGCGTGAACATATACTCATAAAAAAGAAAATCAAGGTCATGGATTTGAAAGAAAATAAGGAGGGGAAGATTAAAGGATTTAGAGGGAGAAAAAGGAATGGAGAAATGATATAATTATATTATAATCTCAAAAATAATAGAAAAAAATTAAAGGTCAAAAATACCTAATTGAAGTAATGAAATTTCATGATGATGTCACTGCTCTGGCACCCTTTCTATTCTCCTAAAGATGGGAGGAAGTGTTTCACTCTCACTTTTGTGATAGAAGAGATTCATATCTTTTCCAAATGTCATATTTTGTTGAGATGCTGAAATTACAATATATTTCCAAGGTTCAAAAAGGAAGGATTCTTCTGAGAACCTCTCATGGGTCCTTAGTAGTTTGTGATTTATATGAAGACAGTAGGTTAGCTAAAATACCCAATATAATGGGGTAAAAGTAGAAAGGTTAATGGTTAATTTGTATTTAGCAAGGCAAGAATACTTGTGTTTTTTTATGAACCAAGTAAATGGTGAACAAAGTAACTAAACATGAGTCAAAGGCAGCATGTCAGACAATGGGGATGTCTTCTTCAGGTGTCCTCCATGGACAAGGAAGACAGAGCCAATTGAATGTGTTCAATGGCAGTGATTGCAAAACAGCCAGATCATTACATATTCAGATCCTCTGGATCTTAACTTATTTATAAGATAACCTACTAAAAACACAAGAACGTGCATACATGCAAACATATGCTTTATACGTCATATGTATGATGACCCTTGGTTTGTCTTATTGACAACATGACTAATGTTTCCAATAATGAGTCATCTAAAACTTTGGCATCTTCTCTTCATAATGGTCTTTATGAATATTCTAGTACAATCTGCCATCTCAGTGAACAGACCTTTCTACTACAGAATGAATAGAAAAAAATAACAATAACTAGAAAGAGTTCTGTGCCTACCATGTATAAACTGGAATAAACAATTTATACAGATAGTGCTTCATCTTGTCCTCATTTAATATTTGAAAAGGGCAACTTAAGATGTTCTAATTTTAGAAATGAGTAAACAAGCTTAGAGATATGGGGAAGAATATTTGCCCCAGGATTGAAATCCAGGCTTGCCTACATTTCACAGTGTATCTTTGTACATGTGTTCTGAACTTTTCAGAGTCTACTGAAATAGTTTAGGAGAGGGGAGGTGGTCTATGATGTTAGACAAGTCACATATCTTTATGGTTGTCATTATTACAACATTTCCTTTATATTAAAATTCTAACCATTGCACTCACAAACTGTCTGCTACCCAAGCTTCACGAAATCCTTCCAACCCATGCTAAAGCAAACAACCCTAATGAAACTCAGCGGTTCACACAATAAATAAAGATATCAAAGTAGATATCAGGCTTGTTGGGAGAAAACTACTTTCAGGAGGGGAGAGGGTGCTGAAAGAGGATACTGGGGAGTTGACAATAATTAAACTTTACTATGTGTATTACAAAATTGTCAAAAAATAATAAAAAACCTTTTGAATGATTTATTACAAAATTCCATCCTTATATTCCACACTGGGTATGCTTTATGCTAATCATGGTGTCATGTGGGAAGGTCATGAGTGTTCATTGATTTGCTTATCAGTAGTGACGATACATTTCTAATTTCATCTAATTTCAGCAACACATGTTCCAGGCGCTGAGGTAACACAATGAAGATGACAAAGTTCTTGCATACATGGTTTGCATATGTTGTTGATTACCATCCTGTCCATTTTCCTCCATTTACTCTCCTCACAGCATCCAATATAGGCACATGTAAATGTATTTATCATCACCATATTTATATAGGCAGGAGAGAAGACCCTCATTAGATAAGATGGTAAGATAAATGGCAATCGAGACATAAGGTTGGCTATTACTAAGTCATTAGAGATTGATCATGGTGTGAGAATATGCATCAGTGATAGTGTACGTGCCTAATGCATGTAAGAAAAACTAGGTTCAGTCTCTGCCAGTGCAACAAAGATAGACTCATAATAGATTTTTAAGGCCATGAGAAAGGATATAGCATAGAATGACATAAAACCTGGACCTAAATTCTCTATGCATATAAGGAGCTTTGTCTACAAATGTAAACAGAATTGGAGATAAACAACATGTATTAATTTCTTAATAACTGTTATGTACTGGACAGTTAATATTAATGCTGCTTTATCTTTCCGTAAGCACGTAAAATGTATGTGTGTATTCAGTACAGAATGTCAAAGTAGACCCTGGAGTATCTGGACTAGTAAAATCTGGACCATCTGGTCAGGAACTGTAACATTTATAAGTCAATGAATATTTATATATATGTACAAGTAAGTATATGGTCAGGATTTTTCATTTTTCCATGACTCATACTTTAATCCCACTTTAGTGTCTCTCCATCATACATATGAGTCACATCTCTTCATGGTCAGTTGAGAGTTGACCATGTTTAATAACGGCCAAAACAAAACAAAACAAAACATGTAGCAGGAGAAGTCTACTCGTGGCCAAAGGTTAACCACTATGTGTTCAAAACAAAGTATAAAATTATTTTAAATTATACCCTCTTGGTTTATCTGAGATCCTCATTGTCTCTACAGAAAAAAAAAATATCATGATCAGTGACCATTTACTTAGTAATAATTTTGCCTGCTGATGGAGAATCATAATAGCTTCATGGAGTGAATAACGCATTTACAAAACTGAAAATCTCATTTTGCAAATAAGTGATGACTCTTTTCATGGCAACGGGCAGTTGGAAGCTAAATGTCTTATGTTTTGACATTATCTGCTCACAATTTGTCACCAATACTTTAGCTGTCCATTAAATTGTAAAATGTGTTTGTGCATCCTGCAGTTTAATGGTGTGCAATGATAGTGGTAATAGCTAGAGAGAAATAAGCAAATGAACCTGTTTGGCATGAGGGCATCGAGTAGATTAGAATTTCTATTAACTAAAATGGAACTGTGATTATGTAGTTGAAAAAGTCACGAGTATTTCTGACATCTGTATTTTAGTAGTCATATTATACAAGTACATTATACTATTTGTTATTCCACAAAATGTTTCAAAAGATGTCAGAGATAGGTCACCTGCTTCCATTTGAATATAAAAACCTCATATTTATCTTTTGAAGTATGTCAATTAATTAAATTTTACAGTTATTTTCCTGGTATTTATTCCACCTATGTTATAACCATAACCCTCAACTATATTGTGATGTAATGTTGCAAACACCAGAGATAACATGGACCATACTCTAATACTTCTCATCACATTAAACACAACACAACCAAACATGAACTCAAGGCAAAAAAATGAGAAGGGATTGCATCCCAATTATTTTATGGAACTGGATTTTGGAGAGACCATTCAATCACCATGAAACTGAGTATGCTGAATACTGAGTTGAACTCATACTCTCAGAAAACCAAAGCCAATGGTGCAATGTACTCTTCAAAAATGTGAAAACACATGCGTACAATTTTAGGGAGCTGGATCATTTCATAAAAAGAACGTTTTTTTTCATTATCTAAGCATATTTGCTCCTGCAGAAGCCCTTTCTTACATAAAAATAGATCCTACTTAGAGGATCTATTATCAGAGCCTTGATACTCTCAAACTCAGCATTTTATTTTCTTAACGGACTCATCTTTTCAACCCCATAGTGGAATGGCAAAATTTCATTTCTCATGGAAGTTTGTTTTCCACAAGACCTTTGGAGAGCCTCTGAGGTCACTTGTTGCCAAGTGAGTTATTTCTTACCTTTGGCAGAGATGCCCTGGAACCTGAACTCTGGGTAGTCATTGTCAGGACTGTTGTGATGCCAAGGGCAACCCTGGCAGGGGCTGCATCCATGTTTATCCAAAAGGAGACCCAGGACAAAATGACTATCAACAGGCTGGGGATGTACATCTGAATCAAATAGTAGCCCATCTGGCGTTCCAGGTGAAACTTGACCTCAATGCAGGTAAACTTGCCTGGAAGCAGAAAAGGATCACTTGACATCTTATTGAACTCATTTTTCCCATTTTACTTTACCATTTTATTTTGAAAAGTAAATAACAATGCAAGCAGATTGGAAAGACTGTAGACAAATGTTCACCCTACACAATCAACTCCATTTTTTAAAATTCTTCTAACAATGGAAATGATTGTGTAAGCATGAAAGAGCCTTCATACGGGAATCATATGATTGGATCTATCACAGATTTTTCTATATAGAACTATTGCATTTTTAAGACTGACAAAAAATTTCAAGACTGTGTTATATGTAATATACACATCATGTACAGTCATTAACATATAATATATACTATGTGACATATAACATATCATGTAATATAAAACAATTGTAACCAATGAAGAGAGACAGAGACACAGAGAGAGAGACAGAGAGACAGAGAGCATGCTTGTGTTGGGGTTCATGTGTGTGTTCATGCATGTGAAAGCCAGAGGTCAACCTCATATATCATTGTTCAAATGACTTCCACCTTGCGTTTTGAGGCAGGCTCTTGGGTGGCTACCTGTGTCTACCTCCACAGTGCTTAAGCTTTATACACATGTCATCATTCCTTGGGTCCTGGGGTCTGAACTCAGATCTACACGCTTGCATGGCAAGCACCTTACTGAATAAACTATTTCCCTATCACCTTCTAATAAGCAAAGAAGAATATCCTGAG
Organism: Mus pahari; assembly: GCF_900095145.1. Lineage (NCBI taxonomy): Eukaryota > Metazoa > Chordata > Mammalia > Rodentia > Muridae > Mus > Mus pahari. The sequence goes on from NC_034613.1 coordinate 143,253,779, forward strand.
TGTTTGAATAGTTGTGTATCTTTGTATTCTCAATAGTAAAAAACAAAGGGTACATTTAGAGAATATATGCACACTCTGTTCATTGTGGAAATTTTCTAGTTTTTTGTGAATTGTTTGAAGAACCTTAGAGCATTCCTTCTTAGAAACTATAGTGTTGTTCCATCTATAAAGAAAAGAGTACATAGGAAGGTACGACAACTTTTAAACATTATTATTAAATAGACGTTCTTGCCCTTTTCCACATTTTTCTCTTCTTTATTGACTTTTGAGTAAAACCCTGGAAAATCATTTGAATTATTCACTACAAAGATACTGGGTTGAAGTCTTAGAAGAGTACCTTGCAATCAGGTTTTAGTTACTTCGTGGGAAGTCAATGTTGGCTGCTGTAGAATTTTCTACTCACAAGAGACCCAAGGAAGTTTGTGATGACTGTCTCTCTACCATCACACTTCATGTTATCAAAAGACCAGAACATTTAGAATGAAAGACATCGGTTTTCCTGGTCACGTATAATCTTCCAGGCAACAACAGATGCCCACTTGTTGTCACTACCTCAACCTTGCCTACTCCATATGTCTTTCAGTGCTAAAGATAGCACCTGACTTTAGAGCCAGCTGAATTCTCTCCAGATGATGCTCATTGAGACTGGGATTGCTTTCCAGAACTGCAGAGCACATCTCTATTTCTGGGTTTCCACGGACCTGTGCCATTATCACTTTCTTCCACTAAGGCCAGGAGTACAAATTGACCTGAGGATGCAATATGAAGAGTAGATGCAAGGAGTAGCCAAGAATTTATGTTTTCAGTACAACTAATGAGGTCTGCTACACTTTTCCTTAGACTCATTTGACAGCAGGCTCTCAGTAAGAGAAGAGTAAGATTCCTAATTCTTCTGTGTTTGAGGGAAACAATCTGCTGCACTCACAAGCCTATTCCATAGGGTACAGGAACCCTACATGTTGAGGGTTTTCTTAAGTTCAATTTGCTTCATAAATGTGCAACTATTAAGATAATAGGGTAGCTGATCTCATATACAAATGGAGAGCTCTTGGGTTTAGCAAAGGAAAGAAAACCTTACCAGTGTTGTAATGCTTTGTGCAATAACCGAGCTCCTTCTCTTCTTTCAAAATAAACTGGGGCAGGGTGAGTCCTTCAGCAACTTGAACTGGACCATCACTTAACCACTCAAATATCAGGTCATTCATGGTGTACCCAACTGGAGGAAAGGAGTAGTAACAAACAATGTATCTTTTCTGAGAAACTGTAAAATGTAATGACAGGTGGGCAAGCAGGGGAATCATTTCAGGTACAGTCTTTATAAGAGTTGCTGTAGTCGTCATAACTGCGTGTCATCAGACATAGAGAAACTGAACACAGCAAGGTATTTCTGATTAATTTTTTCGTGTTTATAACGAGAGAAAGGAATCTATAGAATCTTTTATCTCCAGCCTCTTTATTCACTAACCCTCTCTGAATAGCGAACAAGTAAACAAGCCCCGAAACCATTTGAAGATTTTTTTTCACTTGAAAGAGCTGTGTCTGTGGCAGTTCAGTGAGACAATCCAATTCATGGTGCTGTCTTAGGATTTCAAATAAAACCACTTCTTTTGAAATGTTTAATGAGAATAAATTCATTATAGACCTGCCTGCAAGTATTACCATTGCATATTTGGCCTCTTCTGGAGTGTTAACTTTACTTGTAGGAGCCTTTTGTTAATTACTGAGGGTAAATTCTCAGTGAAGGACTATGGGCAAGTCATTTAAGAGGACCTTGTACGATATGTAAACCTAGAACAATGATACAGGAGCTGGGGATTGTAACCCAGTTGATGTAGTTCTTGCCTAACATGGGCAAGGTTCTACTTTTAATCCCCAGCACCACATAAAACAACAAGTGCTGACACATGCTTGTAGCCCCAGAACTTGAGAAGTGAAGGATGGAAGATCAGCAGTCCCTGATCATCCTTGTCTGCATAGACATACAAGGCTGCTTGAGACCATATCTCAAAACAAAAACAAACCCCACAAGAACAGTTATATATTCTAACGCATTGCTAAATTGCCTCACTCATTAATATTTGCACAAAGTGAAACAGGTTCCTTATTTTGTAAGGTCCTATTGTTATATTACTAGAACCATACAAATCATAGAAAGTATAGAAAACCAAAGTTAGCTCTTTCTTTCCCAGAGCCTACCCAATTAGGTCATTATTTGTCAATTTGCCTGCCTACTTCTCCATCCCAGAAATAGACAGCTTGTCTTATTTACACTCATTATTTGTCTGCCCTCCTTGTTTTTTGTGTTCTGTTTTGTTTGATATTTGAACTGTGGAAATCAGACTGACAAGGACAAAGAATATTCTGTGAAGAGTTAATTGACTAATAACTGTAGCATATTTATTAAGTTTATAATTTTTTTTTTTGGCTTTTCGAGAGAGGGTTTAGAGAAACCCTGTATAGCCCTGGCTGTCCTGGAACTCACAGGCTGGCCTTGAACTCAGAAATCTGCCTGCCTCAGCCTCCAGAGTGCTGGGATTAAAGGCGTGTGCCACCACGCCCGGCTAAGTTTATAAATTCTTATTCTTACTTACTATACCAAGCCGACCTAGAAATAAATGGCAAATTTATTTGGTGACTAGAGTCTCTGGAATACCTTAAAGGCAAAAATGAAACTGTAGAAAGCATCAAACTGGAATGTGACTCCTGCCCAAATATTGATTGTCCACAAATGCAAAAGAAAACCAATCTGTGTGAATGTATCCTAACCACCTCCAACAAATACATAAAGGGACGAAGCAAATCTACCATTTAAAGGTTTTATGTCTTAGAAGAATCTCCATTGATAGATCTGGGTCCTGCTTTACAGAGAAAATTAAATGATTGGCTGGAGGCTAGGCAGCTATAGAGTTGTAGAGGAAACACTGTATAAAAGAGTTTTGCTCAATCTTCTTCTCAAGAGATGTGGCAACATAGAAAAATAAATACATATAACACATAAATAAAAAATTCTCATTTCATCTCTGATAACACCTGAAAACAAAAGATGATTTGCTATTTTCTTTATTTTTATCAGAGGTTTTGAGGGACATATTTAGTGACTTTAAGTGATCAGAAAGAAGCCTGTCGTTATTTCTTTTTTAAAAGGGTATTCAGTGAGTCTTTTTACACTTATTATTTTTCTAAACCAAGAAGTTAAAATATTTTCTTGCTCCCCGCCTCATTAAATCTCCTAAAAATTTCTGTAAGTCAGTAGCTCTCATTATTTTTTTGTATTCTGTAAACAGAGAAACTGACAAGAGCAAGCCAGAGGAAATTTCATGTCTCTTAACGGAAAATCCCATTACCTTGAAGGCATGAGTAACTTATGGCACATGTCAAAGATTTCAGTGGCAGCAGAATCAGAGGATAAAGGGGACAGAGTAGATGACATTTCCCTATTCCCTTCATCGTGTCCTAGTGTGTCCATTGCTTATCTAAGAAAGATGCCAACTCTTATTCCTTGTCAATTTATGTCCTTCAACCTTTTATTCATGTATTACCAAGGATCAAATCCAGGGCCTTGAGCACTTTAGGCAATCACTCTCCTGCTGAGCTTCGATCCTTGTGCCTCTCCTTTTTGAATACACCTATGGCTAAGGGCTTTATTTTTTGTTCTCAAAGCAATCATCTCTTCCTTCCAGTATCCCTTTGGATATGTTGGTCTTAATGAATATAAGACAGAAAGAAATACAGCTTTCTGATTATATAGTGATTCTTTATAATGATGAGGTGGCTAATAACCACAATTATGCAAGGGAAAATTTATTTCACAGACAAATTTGCTAAGTCAGAATTAGGTGGGGTTTTTCTTTCTTTGAGGAAGGGAAATTTATTTAACATCTTGAACTGAAAGATTGTCTTTCTGTATTGATAATGAATTCCTATTAAATACCAATCCTCCAGTAAGACATTCGATGCTGGTAAATTGGTTGAGAATGACCTTTACAAGTACTTATTCCTTATTGACACACTAAGAGGCATCTCAGTGGTTACAACAAGCAAGTGGTAAATTAATAGTAATGACTTACAACTCTCCAGCTGCATTGTACAGGTTTGGACATCCATTGGAAAGTTCTTCAGGTCCATTGGACAGGATAAAGTCAAGGTGAGTCTTAACAACAACAAAAAAATAGAATGTGAAACTTACTTTAAAATCTGTGCAGTGTAAACCTTGAGAGACAAAAAAGTCCACTTAGTACTAGCAAAATATATTGATTCAAATATTGAAATCTAAGCTCCCTGGCCAACCCTTTGTTTTAATGAAAGGTATCCATTGGTAACTTTGCAACATATTTTAACATTTTATTATAAGACATTGCTCTCTATTTTTCAACCTCCAGATTCTGAGTATTTCTTATCTTCCAGATTCTGGCTTCCTCTAACAATGATGCTAGTCTCAAGTAAAAATGTTATACTATGAACAATGGACTCTCAACCACAATGATGACCAAAAAGACCTAAAATTTGGGATGCTGTAGAGTTGCATCATACTCATGTGTGCATGCCCCACCACCACCCCCCACACATAGGAATGAATAATGGTTCTTCTTCCTTCAAATGGGCAGATACTTGGCTTCACAGACTTTTGATTTACCAGTTCACATGGATGAATTAACAATTTGTTGCGGCATTCATTATAGGATTTCCAGTTCTAGAACAAGTAATCCTTGAGTGAAAAACACGAACAAACAAGCACACAAACAAAAAAACACTTGAAGATAGAGGATTGCACAGTCTTTACTCTCTGTACCCATTAGAGGCAACTCTGACCTCTCTCCCCTGAGATCCAGCCAACTCTACCTGGGTCTTAAATCAGGATATTCATTGAGCTACAATCCCCTTCTCATCATTTTCCTTTTGATTTCTAATGTGAACGGTGCATACCTCTTGCTCTGAAATTCTTTGTATTTTAAAGATTCAAGTAAATCAATTAGAATTGATAATCAGCAGAGCTAGGTTCCCTTCTTCATACTGCCTATAATGACACTGCATTCAAAGCAAGACATTAAAATTTGCTAAACAATTGTTCCTCACTGATCAAGTTAAGAAGCAGGATATATGATGTTTATTCCTATTTGACTCTAATTCTAGAAGCAAATAGCTCCAAGTTTTGTATCTTAATTATTTTTTGTATCCAAAAAAAATGTGTGGCTGTCACATTATTACCCCAGTCTCCCTTCCCATTATGCTCCTTCTCAATCCCCCTCCTAATTTGCTTCTCTTTATTTCCTGTGGTTCGTTTTGTAGTCTATTCAAGCACAAACTGCAGCACACACTTTTTAAAGAAAGGAAATATTTGAGATTTGAAGAGAGAATAGGGAGTCCATGTTGACGGTTGTCAAAGACATTAAAATACAGCAGCAAGGGGACCAGAATGTCACAAGGCAACAATTCTGGGAAAATATATTCAGGCTTGTAAATGAACGCATCCTGTGTTAAAAGTAGATATTTCTAGCTCTTGGAAATATTTGTGGGTTTTCTGTTTAATTTTGGTATTACTCCTTATTTTCTCTGTGGTGTCATGTTGAAAAGTATAGGCTGCTTTAAAATATTCATAAAATCCATCATCAGCTCACTCATCTTCAGGAAATAAAAACATGTCCTTTCAAAGTAATAGCTGAAAGGGAAAATTAGAGAATTCTATTTTATTCAGTATTTTCATTATAATCTTAGTAAATCCAGTGTTGCATCTCATTACTGGACGAATGGGCATCCCTAGGATAAAAACACCATGATTGCAAAGGAAAGGTGGCTTTGAGTTGTAAGAATCTTGCTTAAAATATAATTTTTATATATAAAAAGACTATCATTTTTGGAGTTAATTTGTATATATAAATATATAGCTGTCTACAGATTTTTCCCTGTGTGAAGTTTTGTTTTGAAAAATACAGTTTCCTTAGTATTGCTGTCATGAACCCTTCAGAGTAAGGACAATGAAGAGAAACAAAACCAAACTCTCTCTAGTAAATAAATAAATAAATAAATAAAAAGCTGATTTTAAAACATGGATTAGTGGTGACTCAAAAAATATCCATGGTCTTAAAATTAATTTGATTTTCATTTCTATTTTCAAAAGGACAAAATTTTCATCATACATCAATAGGTTCTTCTCTGACTTTTTTTCTTGTAATAATTGCTACAAAGAAGTACAAGACTTAAGTAGGAAGAAAGAAGTAATTTTGTGTGAGACTTATTGCACAATATTTTGAATTTAATAAATGATGGGTTTTATTTGCATTTCAAAATTGCTGAGAGTAAATTCCAAATGTTCTCACCACAAAAATAAGCATTTGAGGTGATGAATAAATTAATTAGCTTCATTTACTTACTCTATATTTTATTCATAGTTCCTGACACCACCTTTGCCCCACAATTATATATATATATACAATTTGAAAAGGAAAAACTAAAACATTTGGCATACAATAATAATCAGATGGTATAGATAATTAACATGAGTCAACACCAGAAAATCTGGAAAGATGATTATAATGTTGAAAGCTCTACCTTTGGTAATTAAAATATAATAATAATGGAAGTGGGTGTAGTTTAACTGCACAGTTGCTACTGTGACAACTCAACTCTGTTTTAATCACCATAGGCTATCTGCACTGGATTCTTTTGCGGATTGTAGTCTTTGTCTCTATGCCCAGTTGGAGGCAACTCTGACCTCTTCCCCCGTGGAACTTTCCTGAGTTCCAGCCAACTCTACCTGGGAGAAGAGATGGAAAACACATGGAAGGTGGGCAAACAGGGATTCTGTGCTTTGCTTTATTCTTTGCTTGATCAGCCTTCTTACTCTCACTTAAGATCTATGGCCTCTGGGAATTTCATTCCTTTTTTGTACAAAAAGGACTGGGTGTTTCTCTGAATATGTACACATATGTATATATTGACAGTAGGGAAATCAATGATAATGCTTAGGAAATGAGCTCATTAACAAACATCAAAAGAAGGCAGGCAGTCCTCAGATCATTGGCTTTAGGTACAATGGTCTTAATATTTCAGGTTTTGAGTAGAGAATGAATTTAGCATGTTACAAGCAGTGTCTGCTAATATGTAATTTAAGTTTCAGAAAGATTTGGAAAACTACTTGAATTTAAAATAGTTAACTCTGTGAAATCCACCAAATTTATTATATTTTGTTATTCAGTTTTTCTTTTTTAAACAAACATACTTAGGGCATTTTCTGAATCTTGGTACAAAATAACAGAGAGAGTTTTTCTAATTATTTCGATCACACTTAATCTTTTCCATAAAAATGAGGTGACAATTATTTTAGGAGGTTCTGGTCGGCAAAGAAAACACAGGAATTGTTCTTGGGTGATATGAGTGTTACTAATCGGGATTAGAATGTTTATCACTAAGGTAGATATAACTCTAAAAATGAATCAAACTGCATTTTTAGGTTTTTGGCATTTTATTCTGTTCGATGTATATGCCAAAGGAAAGGGGGGAGCTGACAAAGAAGAAACCTATTTTAGGCCTCCAGATGCATGTTAAGCCAGACATCATAAATGGGGGACTCTGCAATTCATGCAAGACCAATTAGATTTTACAGTCCCTTCCCATTTGCTTGTCCAACATGATTTAACAAAGCATACAGCTGCTAACCCTCTGTTTGACTATTGGTGCTTATTGTGTTCCAAATGTAAAACCTGTCTTAAAAGAAATGTACGTAAGCAAAAGACAAAAATAAAATGTCACCAAGTGAGCTCTCATCTGAGACAAGATCCGGGATAGTTTCATGTTTGTGGAGAATTTTTCTCAGTATGTTTAGTCATCTGTGCTGCTAATAAAATTTTGTGTCCCTGTGGGATTGTTCGATCTGACACAAAGGCAGGAGTAATTACGTGAAAGTTTCTCTGCTCTCTGAACAAATGAGCAAGCAATAGCATTTTCAAAAATTGGAGATGTCCTAGTAAATGGAGCATATGGGCAATATAGTTATTACACCTCCCACTCTGCACTGGTTCGTTTTTAATGTCAACTTGACCCAAGCTAGTGTCATCTGAGATAGAAGAATCTCAATTTAAAACATGCCCCCATAGGATTGGCCTCTAGGTAAGTCTGTAAGACATTTTCTTCATTGATTGATATAAGAAGACTTAGAGTACTGTGGTGGAGGCTGAAACAAGCCATGAGGAGAAAGTCAGAAAGCAGCATTCCCTCATGGCCTCTGCATCAGTTCCTATCTCAAGGTTCTGTCCTCATATCTCTGGATGATGGGCTACAAGCTGTAATATAAATAAACTCTTCTCTTCCCCAAGTTGCTTTTGGTCATGGTGTTTTATCACAGCAATAGAAGCTCTAACTAAGGAAGCATTACCACACCACATTCTAGAATATAATACATATTTTTGAGAACATAAGGATTGCTTTACTGGAAGTTTTAGATCTGCTAAATTATTCCTCTCAGTATATTGAAATTTCTGAAACATGTGACAGTCTGGTATTGAAATGACTTGACAGAATACAATGAGAGTAAAACAAGATTGTCATCTCAAGCCATCTAAACCCTAAAAGTGGAAGTATCCTGGGGGCAAGTTAGAAGTCAAAAGTGCACCATTAGGAGCTAGGGAGATAGCTTAGAGGTTAAGAATAATTTTTCTTCCAGAGGATCAGGTTTTCATTCTCTGCATCCATACAACAGCTTACAGGTCAAAATATATGCAGGCAAAACATTCACATGCATAAAATAAAAATAAATTAGTTCTGCTTAAAGTACATCATTAATAAGACTCATTAAGAGAAAGATAGTGAAAAGTGAGAGGGTATTGGTGGATTAAAACATTCTGCTAACTTGATTATGTTCATCATTTTAAATTTTATTCTTTGCTGAATATGAGCAACATCTGCAAGGCTTTTGTGAGAATTAACACTCTTCTAGTACTTTTAATGAGAAGTCCAGGTAGGGCTGATGGCATCGCATAGGCTACCTAAGAAACACTACTTTGCATATCCCTAAGGATAACTCCATGCCAAATAATAAACTTAAAAAACAATGGTTTCATAAGGTCAATAAGAGAGAGCTTGCGAATAAAATCTGCAACTTTCCTGGAACATTAACTTGCTCACATTCTTTTTCACACCAGGGTAGGTCACATAGCTCCAGGTAGGCTGCTATGTGATTAGGACAATTCTATGTATTAGGACAATGAGACAAAAGGGAGATAAGCCAGGTCATCCTTGACAGTATGTTGGTAGAGTCTAGGCAACAAAGCCAAGATTAGTTTACTGTCAACCAACAATCTTGTGAGTGCTTAATTACACTGGGGGATCTGGTAGGTAAGTGAGCAGCTAAGAAGAGGAATTGGTGTTAGTAAGATTCCACCTAGGTGTTAAGTGTATATAACAATAGTTTGGCAATATTTGCGGGACACCTCAATTAAACAATATATAAAGAAAATGTAGTAAATTTACAAAATGGAGTATTACTCAATTATTTAAAACAATGGTATCATGAAATTTACAGGCAAATGGATGGAACTAGAACAGATCATCCTTGGTGAGGTAACCCAGACTCAAAAGGACAGGCTTTGTGTGTACTCACATATAAGTAGATATTAGCTGTAAAGTAAAGGATAACCATGCTACAATTCACAGTCTCAGAGAGGCTAAGTAACAAGGAAGGCTCAAGAGGGACTCATGGATATCCCTGGGAAGGGAAAATAGAATAGATTTTTCTGGGTTGATTAGGGGCAAGTGGAATGGAAACATCAGGTTGGGGACAGGAGGAAAGTACTGGGAGAGATGGAATTGGGGGACATTTTGGGGGCAATGTAGAAACCTAGTACAATTGACATTCCCTGGAATCTAAAAGAGTTATCCTAGTGAACTTTCCTCCTAGTAGCAGATACAGAGCCCAAACCAGCCACCTTCTATAATAAGGCAAAGCTCCCAGCAGTGGGACTGGGACACCACTCTAGCCACAAAACCTTTGACCTACAATACACCCTGCCTGCAAGATGTGCTGGAATAATGGTGGCCCAGAATATGTGGCCAACCAATGACTGGTCCAACTTGAGGACCACACCATGATAAAGAACCCACACCTAACACTATGTAAATGGCTAGCAATTAGACTGATTAGCTCTGAGACCAAGGATTAGAACCGAATAAGACTGCTTCCCAAAAAAAGAAAATGAAATGATTCCCAATAATATTCTGCAATACTCATACATTGGTGCCTAGTTAAATTGTCATCAGAGAAGCATAGTTAAGCAACCAATATGAGCATATATATAGACTCGCAAACGCTTGGTAAAGCCTGAGAACACCAAAGAAAAAGGGAGGAAAGATTCTGGGAGCATAAACATGAGGATACCATGAGAGCATAACCCACAGAGTCAACTAAGCAGTGCTCACGATGCTCACAGAGACTGAAGTAACAATTATGGACCCAGTATAGGTCTGAGCTAGGTCCTTTGAACATAAGTTAATGCTGCAGAACTTGGTGTTCTTGTGGGATCCCTAATAATGGGAGTAGGGGTATCTCTGACTCTTCCCTGTCTTTGGGATAATTTTCTTCCTACTGGGTCACCCCATTCAGCTTTGAAATGAGGGTTTATAACTAGTCTTATTATAAGTTGCTATACCCTGTTTGGTTGATATCTCTGGTAGGCCTACTCTTTTGTTTGGTTTTGAAGGGAGACAGAGGAAGAGTGAGCCTAGGGGAGAGGGGTGACTGGGAGGTGTGGAGGGCAGGAGAAACTTTGGTCAGGATGCAATATATATATATATATATATATATATATATATATATATATATATATATAATGGAAAATTTAAAAAAAAAAGAATTTCTTCAATGGGATCACACTTTGGCATGGGAATATTTAATAGCTGAGAACTTATTATCCAACGTTTTTTTGAGTCAGGGTATAACTGTGTAGTTCTGAATGGCCTGAACTCACCAGACCCAAACTCACACAGATCTGTCTGCCTCTTCTTCCATGTGCTTCAATTAAAGGCATTCACATCGTACTCAGTATTCTTCAACTTCAAAATGTTTTATCCAATTATTCATTTAAAGAGTCCTATTTTCCCTCATCTAAACAATCTTTCTTGATAACACAAATGAAACATCTAAACTGAATGGAGTTATGGACCTACCCTTGGGACACACTCTATGCTTTATCTGGTCTAATGATCTCCTGACCCATGGACAAGTACAGGTTTGACTCTATCTGACAAGGCTCTCCACATACACATTGAGAAAATTGTTAGGAGTTAAGTGTTCTAGAATAATTTCAATTTGCCCTTGTTCAAATCCTATCGATTCTTGGCAATTACATACAAATCAACCAATAAACATTTAATTATAGCTTCCCATGGTTATAAAAACACAAAACTAAGTTTCAAGCACTAATAGTCATGTCTGCCTTTGTGTAAACCAGTTGATAGATTCTGAGGTCTGCTGCCCACATTTCCAAGGGCAGACTTTGCTACTGAAAGGAGGCGTTCAATTAGATACAGTTAAAACAACAACAACAACAACAACAACAACAACAATAACAACAACAACCCAGACCTTAGAATAGTGTGTCTGGGTAGCAGAGGCACATCATGGTTTCACTATTGTGTTAGACTGGTCCAAATCTACAGGTTGGTCCTGAGATGCAAGATTACATTCTCCTCCCAGCTGATTCCAAATAAGCAAGCCGAGTGTTTTGTTTCTTCCTTCTGAACTTGGGATATGAGGGAAACTAATGGCAACATTGTCTAGATCATCTGTGTTTCTATTCCTTTTCCTACTTAAAATCTCACTGAGTAGGAAGATCTGTGTTTACCAAACATTAAAAAACGCATCACAGGAAATACCCATCTGCATTGAGCAGTACCAGCTAGGAAGGACAAAAATATAATAACTCTTCCCATCTGTGTGTGGTCCTTTCAGAAAATGTGCACACATATGGTTGGCTCGTGTTAATTAAGTCCAAATCTGGACTGAATTCCACTTGGAGAGGAGTGGATATATCCAAATGCTTTCATATTTTCTGAGTAAAAATGTTGTGAAAGTGTGGAGTAAGGATAGGGATAAGCTGAACACTAGGAAAAAAAGAGCTGCAATCAGTCGATTTAAATAAATTTCAAAGTCATTTCATGTCTAGTGTTTAATCATACATTCAAGCATTTCTGAAGATAAACTATTACTAGCTTGTACATTAAAACAATAAGAAATCACTTGACCCTTGTCATTTGGTGTCTCATTTTATAGCTATTAGCAACAACAGTGAGGGGAAGAGAGAGAACAAAGAACTAAATAGCGATGACCTTAACATTTCATTTGGAATCATATTACTTTTGACAAAATGGAGCACAGAACAAGTGAAAGCATTTTGTGAAATGCAGACATGATTTTGAGCAAACCAAAGTAACTTTGTACCTACTGACAGATGGGAACATAATTGTGTATATGCTACCACAGCATTAAGACTTCTAGTATGGTAACTAGAGGAGGCTTGTTAACTGCTCTTATGGCAGCAAAGAGAGATGAGAATGTGAATTTGGGGGCAGATGGTAATATTATTTGCTTTTTTGAGACAGGGTTTCACTGCAAGCCTGGAGCTGACTGTGAGGACTAACCAGGCCTAAGAATCACAAAGATTTACTGGCCTCTACCTCCTGGGTGTGGGAATTAAAGGTCTCTATCACTACACCAGAAACCGTGCTTTATCTTTGATGGGACAATGATGTATACCTTCTTTTTCTACATTGAAACACTCTGTCTTGCAGGGCAACCCTTAATATGCAGGAAAGTTGATAAGTAAATGAGGCCCCTATCTAAGGTTATATAAAGAAAATAAAAATTTCTCGGGTGCCAGTCTGCTATCTGCAGCCCTGAGCAGAGGCTGATCCACAGCCTGCTGTGCATGGGTCCTGACAGGAGAGACATGCTCTCCCAGGAGTGCTTGTATTCCAGGCTTGGAGGTGAGATAGGCACTTTCTCTCCAATAACTGACTGGAGCTGGGTGGTGAGGAGCACACGGGAGGAATGAACAGTGGAGCAGCTAAACAGGATCCTTCCTACCAGTCACCATCTGCACCCAGAACTTGGGCTGTTCCAGAGCCCTCTGCACACAAATTCTGCCAGGAGAGAGCTGGTCTCCCAGGAGTGCTGACACAGGCTTACAGACTCACAGGAGAAACAAACTCCAGCCAGAGACAGCAAGAACATCTAACATCAGAGATAACCAGATGGAGAAAGGTAAACACAATAATCTTACCAACAGAAATCAAGATTATTTAGCACCATCAGAACACAGTTCTCCCACCACAGCAAGTCCTGAATTCTCCAATACACCAGGAAAGCAAGATGTGGATTTAAAATAATATCTCATGATGCTGATAGAGGATTTTAGGAAGGACGTAAATAACTCCCTTAAAGAAATACAGGAGAACTCAGGTAAACAGGTAGAATCCCTTAAAGAGGAAACACAAAAATCCCTTAAAGAATTACAGGAAAACACAACCAATCAAGTGAAGGAATTGGACAAAACCATCCAGGATCTAAAAGTGGAAGTAGAAACAATAAAGAAATCACAAAGGGAGACAACTCTGGAAATAGAAAACACAGGAAAGAGATCAGGAGCCATAGATACAAGCACCACTGACAGAATATAAGAAGTAGAAGAGAGAATCTCAGGTGCAGAAAATTCCATAGAAAACACTAACACAACAATCAAAGAAAATGCAAAAATGCAAAAGATCCTAACTCAAAACATGCAGAAAATCCAGAACACAATGAGAAGACCAAACCTAAGGATAGTAGGTATAGAAGAGAGCAAAGATTCCCAACTTAAAGGTCGAGTAAATATCTTTAACAAAATTATAGAAGAAAACTTCCCTAACCTAAAGAAAGAGATACCCATGAACATACAAGAAGCCCACAGAACACCAAATAGATTGAATTAGGAAAGAAACTCTTCATCAAATAATAGTAAAACCTCAAATGCATTAAGTAAAGAATATTAAAAGCAGTAAGGGAAAAAGGTCAAGTAACATATAAAGGCAGACCAATTAGAATTATACCATACTTCTTACCAGAAACTTTGAAAGCCAGAAGATCCTGGGCAGATTTCATAAGGAGACCCTAAGAGAACACAAATGCCAGCCCAGGCTACTATACCCAGCAAAACTCTCAATAACCATAGATGGAGAAACCAAGATATTACATGACAAAAACAAATGTACAACAATATCTCTTCACAAATACAACCATTCAATGGATAATAAATGGAATACATCAACACAAGGAGGGAAACTACACCCTAGAAAAAGCACGAAAATAATCTTCTGTTAAAAACCAAAGAGAAGATAACAACAAAAACATAAATCTCCCTCTAACAACAAAATAACAGGAAGCAACAATCACTTTTCCTTAGTATCTCATAATATCAATGGACTCAATTCCCTAATTAAAAAGACATAGACTAACAGTCTGGTTACGTTAAACTGGACCCAACATTTTGCTGCATATAGGAAACCCACGTCAGGGACAAAGACAGACACTACCTTAGAGTAAAAGGCTGGAAAACAATTCTCCAAGAAATGTTCCCAAGAAACAAGCTGGATTTCTTGTTTTTTGCAAAATGTATCTTGGGTATTCTAAGTTTCTGGGCTAATATCCACTTATCAGTGAGTGCATATCTAGTGACTTCTTTTGTGATTGGGTTACCTCACTAAGGATGATATGCTCCAGATACATCCATTTCCCCAAGAAATTCATAAATTCATTGTTTTTGATAGCTGAGTAGTACTCCATCGTGTGGATATTTCATTCCTCCTTAGAATAAGGAACAAAATACCCATGGAAGGATATAAGTACAGAGACAAAAATTTAGAGTTAAGATGTAAGGATGGACTATTCAGAGACTACCCCATCCAGGGATCCATCCTATCATCAGTCACCAAACCCAGATACTAATGCACATGCCAGCAAGATTCTGCTGAAGGGACCCTGATATAGTGGCCTCTTGTGAGGCTATACCAGTGCCTGGCAAACACAGAAGTGGATGCTCACAGTCAGCTATTGGATGGAACACAGGGCCCCCAATGGAGGAGCTAGAGAAAGTACTCAAGGAGCTGAAGGGGTCTGCAACCCTGTAGGTGCAACAACATTATGAACTAACCAGGACCCCCTGAGCTTGTGTCTCTAGCTGCATATGTAGCAGAAGATGGCCTAATTGGCCATCATTGGGAAGAGAGGCCCCTTGGTCTTACAAACTTTATATGACCCAGCACAGGGGAAGGCTAGGGCCAAGAAGTGGGAGTGGGTGGGTAGGGGAGCAGGGGCAGGGGGAGGGTATGGGGAACTTTCAGGATAGCATTTGAAATGTAAATAAAGAAAATAATAAAAAAGAAACAAGCTGGAGTAGCCATTCTCGTATTGAATAAAATCAACTTTCCACCTAAAGTTATAAAAAAAAAGATAAGGAAGGACACTTCATACTAATGAAAGGAAAATACTACCAAGAAGAATTCTCTATTCTGAATATCTACACTCCTAATGCAAGGGCACTAACATTCATAAAAAAAACTTTACTAAAGTTCAAAGTACACATGCACCACACACAATAATATTGGGAGACTTCAACACCCTACTCTCAGCAATGGATAGATTATGGAAACTGAAACTAAACAGAGACACAGTGAAACTCACAGAAGTTATGAAACAAATGGATTTAACAGATACCTATAGAACATTTTATCCTAAAACCAAAGAATATACCTTCTTCTCAGAACCTCATGGTACCTTCTCCAAAACTGACCATATAATCAGTCACAAAACAGGCCTCAACACATACCAAAAAAAAAAAAAAAATGGAAGTAATCCCATGCATCCTGACAGACCACCATGGTCTTAAGGCTGCTCTTCAATAGCAACATAAGCAACAGAAAGCACACATACAAATGGAAACTGAGCAACACTCTACTCAACGATCATTTCGTCTAGGAAGAAATAAAGAAAGAAATTAAAGACTTTTTTGAGTTTAATGAAAATGAAGCCACAACATACCCAAACTGATGGGACACAATGAAAACATTCCTAAGTAGAAAATGCATATCTCTGAGTGCCTTCAAAAAGAAATTGGAGAGAGCATACACTAGCATCTTGACAGCACATCTGAAAGCTCTAGAAAAACGAAGCAAATATACCCAAAAGGAGTAGATGGCAGGAAATAATATTACTCAGGCCTGAAATCAACCAAGTGGAACAGAAAGAACTATACAAAGAACCAACCATATCAGGAGCTGGTTCCTTGAGAAAAATTAACAAAATAGGCAAACCCTTAGCCAGAGTAACTAGAGGGGAAAGATACAGTATCCTAATTAACAAAATCAGAAATGAAAAATGGAGACATAGCAACAGAAACCGAGGAAATCAAAAAAATCATCAGATGCTACTGCAAAAGCCTATACTCAACAAAACTGGAAAATCTGGATGAAATGGACAATTTTCTAGACAGATACCAGGTACCAAAGTTAAATAAGGATCAGACAAACAGTCTAAACAATCCCATATCCCCCAAAGAAATAGAAACAATCATTAATAATCTCCTAACCAAAAAGAAAAAAAAATAACATACAAAAAACCACGCAGGACCAGATGGGTTTAGTGCAGAGTTTGTGAATTCATCAGGAATATAACAAATCCTAGGATACCAAAATCTATTTTCAACAATAAAAAAAAAACTTCTGGTGGAATCACCCTCCCTGATCTCAAGCTGTACTACAGAGCAATTGTGACAAAAAAAAAAAAAAAACACAAAAAAACCCAAAACTGCATGGTATTGATATATGTGATAGACATGGAAGAGAACTGAAGGCCCAGAAATCAACTCACACACATATGATCTTTGACAAAGGAGCTAAAAGCATCCAGTGGGAAAAAGCATTTTCAAGTAATGGTGCTGGCTCAACTGGTAATTAGCATGTTGAAGAATGCAAATTGATCCATTTTTATCTCCTGTACAAAGCTCAAGTCCAAGTGGATCAAGTACCTCCACATAAAACCAGAAAAGAAAGTAGGGAAAAGCCTCTACCACATGGGCACAGAGGGAAAAATTTCCTGAACAGAACACCAATAGCTTACACTCTAAGATAAAGAATTGACAAATGGGACCTCATGAAATTTCAAAGCTTCTGTAAGAAAAAGGACACTGTTAATAGGACAAAACAGTAACCAAAGATTGGGAAAAGATCTTTACCAACCCTACATCTGATAGATGGCTAATATCAAATTTATACAAAGAACTCAAGAAGTTAGACTCCAGAGTAACAAATAAGCCAATCAAAAAACGGGGTATAGAGCTAAACAAATAATTCTCAACTGAGGAATACCAAATGACCGAGAAGCAGCTAAAGAAATGTTCAACATCCTCAGTCACCAGGGAAATGCAAATCAAAACAACCCTGAGATTCCACCTCACACTGGTCAGAATGGCTAAGTTCAAACACACAAGTGACAGCAGATGCTGACAAGGTTGTGGAGAAAGAGGAACACTCCTCCATTGCTAGTGGGATTGTAAGCTGGTACAACCACTCTGGAAATCAGTTTGGTGGTTCCTCAGAAAATTGGACATAGTACTACTGGAAGATCTACCAATATCTCTCCTGGGCATATACCCAGAAGGTGTTCCATCTGGTAATAAGGACACATGCTCCATTATGTTCATAGCAGCCTTATGTATAATAGCAAAGAGCTCAAAAGAACCCAGATGTCCCTCAACAGAGGAATGGGTACAGAAAATGTTGTACATTTACACAATGTAGTACTACTCAGCTATTAAAAACAATGAATTTCTAAAATTCTTAGGCAAATGTATGGAACTAGAAAATATCATCCTGAGTGAGGTAACCAAAGCACAAAAGAACACACATGATATGCACTCACTGCTAAGTGATTATTAGCCCAGAAGCTCAGAATACCCAAGATTCAACTCACAAACCACATGAAACTCAAGGAAAAGGAAGACCAAAGTGTGGATTCTTAAATCCTTCTTAGAATTGGGAACTAAATACCCATGGAAGGAGTTACAGTGACAATGTGTGGAGCAGAGATTGAAGGAATGACCATCCAGAGACTGTCCCACCTGGGATCCATTCCATATACAATCACCAAACCCAGACACTTTTGTGGATGCGAAGTGTTTGCTGACCAAAGCCTGTTATAGCTGTCTCCTGAGAGGTCCACCAGTGTCTGACAAATACAGAGGTGGATGCTCGCAGCCTACCATTGAAGTGACCACAGGTTTCTCAATGGAGGAGCTAGAGAAAGCATATAAGGAGCTGAAGGGGTTTGCAGCTCTATAGGAGGAACAACAATATGAATCAACCAGTACTCCCAGAGCTCCCAGGGACTAAACCATCAACCAAAGAGTATACATGGTACACATAGCTACACCTGCATATGTAACAGAGGATGGCCTAGTTGGTCTTCAGTGGGAGGAGAAGCCCTTGGTCCTGTGAAGGCTCTATGCCTTAATGTAGGGGAATTCCAGGGCTGGTAAGTTGGAGTGGATGAGTTGGTGATCAGGGGTATGGGGGAGGGGATAGGGGGGTTTGGAGGGGAAACCAGGAAAGGGGATAAATCCAATTAAAATTTTTCTGGGGGAATGGAGACTCTTCACCAGAGTGGCCCACAAGTTGAACATGGAACTTTAGTAATGCAGCTTTCATTTCTTGAATGGGATTTTTGGTGACAGTTATTTTTTACCCATGTGCCTGTAAGCAACCTCAATGACTTCACTGTTTTGCCAAACTACCCTTAAGTAGAATCCTTTCTTTGTTCAGGGGTCTGTCATCAATGACAGGTGTGAGGTGAATAGACAGACGGTTGTGCATCTCTCCACAGGAAAAGTCACCAGGGAGATAGCAATTTCAAATCACACACCCATCACTAAGTTTACTTTTAACAAAGAGCTAAAATGGGAGATCCAGAACCAGCCTAATTATTATCTGAAAAGAGATGCAATTAGCACTTCCATTATTAGGCATTTGCCTACCCCAAAGGAGGAAACACAAGACCAGGAGAGTATCTGATTTGTGCTAAGTGGAATCTAGATAACCTAGGTACTGAATAGAAAATGAGTACACACATAAATTAGGGTGGGTGGTAGGGGGAACTGTCTCTCCGATTTATTTCTTTTATCTTCTAAGAGTCATTAAACATTTTGTATGAATGAGGAACTGAAGGAGTACTACAGTTTTAAGAAATGTTAAATGACATTTTAGAGTCACTTAGTGATTTTGGATCGGAATCTAAGTCTTCCTGGCCCTCAGCATTGACATCTGTCTCCATAGCATTTTATCATTAATGGCCTAGCTCTCCTTCTGCTTTTATATCGTTCATCTGACTGCTCAATTGCCCCAGTGAAAGGAGATGCCTTTTTGTTGTTACTTCATTGTTCTTTGTAGTGACACAGTTATCAATGGCTTTGTTCCAGGAGCATAGGAACTCACATAATTATCTACATTAATTATTTGTCTTTTAATTACTGTCCAGTGATCACTGTCACACCTTCTATAGTACAGATATCTGTTTGTAGTTTTAAATGCTTCAAACAAGGTAGAACTTGTAGAGAGATTGTAAATGTTTGCAAACATATAAATCTTCTCCCCTTTAAAATGGAGTTTCTTTCTTCTAAAGCAGTGAAGGAACCCGTTGGCAAATGTTTATCTCCCAAACTATTCACATTATGATTAATAACAGTAGCAAATTTAAAGTTATGAAGTAGCAATGGAAATAATTTTATGATTGGGACTCACAACAACATGAGGAACTATATTAAAGGAATATTGATAATCATTGCTTGAGTAAATAATCTGGCAGAATGCACTAAAATTATTTGCATATCTTTTAAGAGCCACAGTGACATTATACATGTTTCTCTGGGGATTGATGCCATATAGGGATTCTGTTAAAATGCAGTAGAAGCCCTCATTAACATAAGTCATTTTCACCAGAACTTCTGGCTTTTTTCCTTTGTCTTTCTGACACAAGAAAACTTAGGTAATGAGTAATGATAGACTGGCCTTCAAACTTTATTGGTTCAAACCTTCATTATGATCATATTCACCTACATATTTAGCCAATTTTTGAATCAGCCCATCATAAGTTTTAGCATTCCAAAAATGCCCTATAGTTTCTCCTGCATATTTAGCTAAGGCTAAAATGATTGAGATTGTGATTGGTAAATTTCTCTGCATTTATAATAATTCAGACTCTCATTGAGGATTATAAGGCCACCTCTTAAACCACGGGAATTTCAATCTTTCTTGTTCTGCTTCTGAATCTGAGTTCTCACTTGTGGAGTTGGATATTGACATTGGGAGAGAATGGTTCCAAGATCTAAAAGCAGTATGATGTAGGCACCTTGAAGAATTTCTTCTTGTCCTCAAGCTGTACAGAATATGAGAAAACATATTAATTCTTTGAGAAGTAGTTTGGTGGCTTGAGGAGAAGAGAAAAGTTGTCATAGTGCTAGTCAATTTTGTCTGGTCTCCTGCTTAAGTCCCATTTTGGAGAGGAAACTATGTCAAAATGATGATCTGATGAGGCTGGAGAGAGCTGTTCTGTGATAGTAGAGAGCAGATTAAATAAATGAAGGAAGTGTGACTCTCAAGTTTTCCCAAGATAGTTTCTTGTTATTCAACCTTTACAAACTGATGCATGTTAATGCAGCAGAAATGTACTTCCAAATGCAGCTAAATCTTTCTATTTCTCGTCCAGTCAGATGTGGTTAAAGGTGAGTAGTTATTTGACTTCCATATATTTTGCTGAGCACTTTCTTCTCCTTCAAGTATACGTTCAAAGGTCCTAACTGTGTTTCATAAGAGACAATCCATTTTATATTTGTATTTATGAACTCAATTTCGAGTTCAACACAGCTTTCCAGAAATTATGAGAATTGGTTATGTATACAACGCACTTTTGATTCTCTCAGAATTTTATCTCCAGCTGCTCTATTTTTGAAGACTCTTTTCCAAAACTATCCTCTTGGTGCCACGTAGCTCAACTCCTACTCAATCCACCAGTATAGTACATACCAGCTTTTCCCACCCTTGAAACCCTACGTGTCTCTAAGAAGAATGGAATCATGTGGTTTCCATGGTACTTTATAGCACTTCTTTGATTAACTGCTTAATTCTGGTGTGGGTGCTTATGTTATAGTCATTAATTTCTCCATTAAGTCAAGTCACAAAAATAATGAATATTTGGAGACAGAATTACTAGATGAGGATATAATATATAAAGATAAACATGGTATAGTCATAAATATAGAGAAAGGATCACAGCTTTTCATACCTAACAAATGTGTGTTTTTGAGGCTCATCAAAGTTGAGTAAAGTAACTGTAGTGTCAACATGGCAACATCTAAGTAAGTCTCATTTCAGTGTGCATTTTATTTTCAGTTCCGGCATCTAAATAAAGAATGTTCTTTTATCTTATTTTATTTAGAAATAATTCTATAACTAGAGTCAGAATCCTTTGAAGCTCTTGCATTAGGCCACAGTATGAGTCAAGAATGGGAGGCAATCTGGAAAAAGTTGGCCTTTTATGTATAAAAAGAATTGGTCATCAGACAGGATTGTTTAGGGGGCACAGTTGGGTGTCTGTCTAGAAATCTACACTCTACCTACGCCCAGTGGTATTTGTAATGTATCTGTAGAGAGGCAAGGGATGTCAGCCCCCATGGTCTTTCTATTACAACTCAAGCACTATGGGGAAGGTGGGAGACTGAATCATCAACACCTATAACTGGGAACATAACCAAAAAGGATTTACAGACATTTTTACCTCCAGTGCCATAAAAAGGTAGGTTACAGCTCCTGCAAAGGCAAGCAGAAGCTTTGGCAATATGGGATGTTTTGTGCAGAAACAGTTCTATAATTATTGATGGCTTGACAGAGTGTGACAGTTGCTTTTAAATGTCAACCTGGCACAAATTTTAAAATAACCTGAGCATGGAGCTTCAAATGGGGGAATTGTCTTAATTGTGTTAACTGACACGGGAAAACCCACTGGAAATGTTGATGGCCCCCTATGGTAGTATCCCAGAAAAAAGAAAAGGCACAGCAGAAGGAAGTTGATTTCATCTTTGCTCACTTGGCCTTTCCTCTTGCCAGAGTTAATTTGCCTTGCTGCTCTTGCTGCTGAGTCCTTCCCAGATACTAGAAACAAAACTTTTCTGGGCTTCCAACACCGATAGAGAACCAATGATTCTTCTGGAACCCTCTAAGCCTTTGGCACCGGATTGAGCTTGCTAATATAAGAATATAAGAAAAGGATCAACTTTTAGGTCTCTCTGGTATTAGACAGTCATTGCTGGATGACTCTGATGGTGGAGGTACCCAGCCTTAGGGACCAAACAATAACCCAGTCCTCAGCCTTTCCAGAGGAAGTCAGAGTTAGAGAACTAGGCAGAAATTGGCATCCCTCCATGGTTCTTTAAACTAGTGTTAACTAGATTTAAGTTTCTTGTTGATTGATGGTGATATGAAAGCAAGCGCCAAGCGAACCCTTTCCTATGCAAGTCACTTTAGGTCACACTTTCTTACCACACCAACAGAATGAAACTAGGTCATTGGAACTTTCAGAAGTGATCTATTTTAAAGGAATAAAACAACTATCAATAATGAGACAGAAGACATGTGAGACAAACTTATCTTCTCCTAAAACCTTCAATCTTTTTCTATTATTTGGCCCACTATGTCCTATGATGCCCAGACCTTTGCTACCATTTTTATACTAAACTTGACAAAATTGGAAAGATAACATATGTTGCACACCTAATTAGGCTCACCTAATTACTATGGATTTGTGCATTATTAAGTAATGCCAACTTAGAATCTGACTTTCTCTAAAGAGAATGCACAAAGCAAGATGTATGTTCTTCTTCAGACTTTGGCCATGGATAATTAATTTGGTAAGTCAGAAAAAATACTTTCAAAAGGTGGGGTATGATAAAACGTATTAGGAACATTGTGGTGTGACTTCATTAGTCAACTTGACATAACCTGGAACTATCTGGGAAGATTCTCAATCACAGATATTGGGTTAGCCTTTGGTCATGTCTTCGTGGGGTTGTTTTAATTTGATTGATATGGAGAGACCAGTGTGGGTAGCTCTATTCCATGCAAAGAGGATCCTGAATTATAAAAGAGTAGAGAAATCTCAGCACAAACAAGCGAATAAGTAAACATAGGTGTATTAATTTCTCTGTGCTCTTTACTATGGAATTGATGTTAGAAGCTGTCTGAACCTCCTGCCTTGACCCACCTCATATGATCGACTATAATCTGGAATGAGAAATAGAAATAAACCTTTTTTTCCGTCAGCTGCCTTTTTTCAAAACATTTATCATAGCCTAAGAAATAAAACTAGACCAGAAATCAATATTAAACAAAGAATCTGAAGGGAATTCAACAAAAGTGATTCCTGACACATTTTCATCAACAAAAGTTGTATCATAAATCACTAGTTAGAGATTCCCCAAGACATTTGCTTCCCATTGAAATATACCTGTTTTATTTTCTGTCATGTATCTCAAACATTGGAATCAGGGGTTACCAAGTGCTAGTCTGCTTATGGACTTCTCATCAACACTACTTCATTTAGGCTCTTGCCATTTAGGAAGGAGTTACACAAATTATTTTGAACTATGATCTTGTTTATAATGAAAACATTTGAGCATATATATATATATATATATATATATATATATATATATATATATTATATATATTCTCTTTTATTTTTTGCCTTCAAAGCTTTGGGCTTCAATTTATATGAGAATTATATTCTATGTTCTGGTTCTACAAAGTTGAAAAAAGCATGGAATATTTCCCAGATGAAATATTATTAGCATTTGCTATTGGTTTCAGGAACATGCAAATATAAGACCTCAACACCAAGCATTGCATTTTAGATGCAGACCAAATACTTCAGTAAGTCTTTGTGCAGGATGCAGACAACTCATGAGTTCATCTTTAGTACTTGTAGTTTCTTGCTTGTATCTTTCTCAAGCTCTCTTTCTCCTTACCAATTTCTTTTTTTAGGGATCCTCTGTGTTTGTTCTCACTCTTTTTCCCAGAAACCAAGGCCAAGCACTTTATTGCTTTATATGAACTGAGACCAATGGTTTCCTAGAGAACTTACATCATAAAATCTAGTTTTCAGGAAGATCCCTTCATAATGAAATGTCAGGAAAATTTTCAGCACCTTTTAGACAGCAAGTATAGCTTGCTTGACTTCCAACTTGAATTAAGTACTTTACCGGAAATAAATTAACACTAATAATTCCTTGGCCGCTAAATAATTGAGTCTAATTACTCTCAAAACTATAGATACTGACTCCCCAAATTTTAACACCAGTTTGGGAACACAATTTGTAAAATACTAACTGCTTTTCTTTTCTTTGTTCCTTTTGTTATTTTTTCTTAATTAGTTATGTGTCCAAGTGCCTCATTAAAACTGAGCCTTTTTAGGGTAAGGATCGTAACTTACTCAGCTTGAATCTTTTATGCCCAAGGTATTGTCTGACTGTCTGACTCATTGAGAACTCCTTTAGAAAAATAGATTTCTGTAGTTCAAATTTGCCAATGGCTTGTGTTTTTTGAATGTGGCATCTCTAGTTCTCCTTCACCAAGAATTTTTCCCTCAGATTTCAGAGACTATTCACATAGCCTGCCTAAGGATAAACTCCTCAGAATCTAAGCAATGAGTAAATTTCAGAACCAGAGATACCACAATTGCCTCTGGATCTATATCTGGAACATATATCTGCCAATGATACAGAGCAGAGAGAGTTTTACAAGACAAAAAGAAATGACAACAGCCTGATTTTATTTCAGCATTGTAGACTGCTCCATTTTTACTAGAACAAACACAACCCAAGGCCCAAAGGACTAGCTGAAGCAGCTGATACACTGTGTTACTTTTTATAACTCTCCTTTCCAGCATCATGCTCTACATATGTCCCATTCTATCAGGTCACATCAACTTAGGTCAAGCCCAACACTGTATCTTACAACAGACAAATGGATTAGCATGCAGAATATTGTTTTCTTAACAATGGAGTGGGCACTGAAGGAATTTGTCTGATTGTTTAGGAAAGCAGTGGTCTTGCTACATTTCACAAATGAGTGTGGCCCCTGTATTTCATAATTTAAAGCAAGCATTTTCTTATACTAGATATATGAATGAAATACAGTAAAAAACAAATTATATAACAACTTCTTAAAAGGTGGTGAATCTACTAACTTGGAAAAAGTTAGAAAAAAAGAACACTAACTGTCCACTTTAGGGGAGGATGCTAATAAAATCAGAGAGTAATGGGTGCTTTATAAAGGACATTTGAAACGCCAGTAGTTATTCAGTGTTTTAAGTCTCTCTTGTATAGTATACTGTACTAGTTCTTTAGAAGAGGCAAAATATGACTGCATATAGCTTACTATATAAGAAGACCACTGGTTTTAATTCAGAATTTATGTACCAAACACAAATCCCATGGCAAATAATTTTATACTGTTTCTGTTAAGGCCTTGAAAACCATAACCAAAGAATGGGGTCTAGTGTACCAGAATTTCTCTGTATTATTGAGTTTTTGTTTGAATTTTTTCTCTAGTTGATTTTGAACTACATGATACACATTTATACATTTTATAGAGTTGTCACAGCCCACAGAACTGAAATGACTGCAATCTGGCCCTTTAAAGAAAATATTTTCTGATATTTACATCTTTAATTTTCATAAAAATATCCACAGATGGATATCCATCTCCTATAATGAGAGTAATTGAATTTTGTAGATCGTGAACCTTGTTAAGTGCCAAAGATTGAATTTGACTCTGAATCTGAATGATTAAAACAATCCATGTTCTTACAATTAACTCATGTATGGCAGTAATTGAAATACATGGCATAAAAAAAAAATAACCTTCCAGAGCCACAGAGAGATGGTTATTAGTGTTAAGAATACCAGATTATAATCTGAGCCTAGATTGATAAGGATTCTGAAGGACATGTTTCAATATAATTTTTAAAATGAGAGCCTAGGGATGTAGCTCAGTCGGTAGAGTGTTTGGCTGGCATGGAAGAAGACTTGCATTGAATCTCCTCCCTCCCCTCCCCCCCCACACTGAGATAGGTAATTTATGCCTAAAAGGATAGCAAGAGGTTGAGAAGTTCAGGGTCAAGTTCTTTTACACATGGAATTGGCCATATAATCGGTCACAAAGGAAGCCTTAACAAATAAAATAAGATTGAAATAATTGTTTGCATCTTATCAAATCACTATGGATTAAAGCTGGGCTTCAACAACAACAGAAACAACAGAGAGTCTATCAACTCATGGAAACTTAACAAATCTCTGCTCAATAACCACTGGGTCAGGGAGAGAATAAAGAAAGAAATTATAGACTTCCTAGAATTCAATAAAAATTAAGGGACATGATGAAAGAGGAATGTTTATAGCATTAACTGCCTTCAAAAGAAATTGGAGACTTCTCACACTAGCAACTTAAAATCATGCCTGAAAGCTGTAGAACAAAAAGAACCAAACACACCCAAGAGGAGTAGATGGCAAGAAATAATCAAAGACAGGGCTGATATCAATAAATTAGAAACAAAGAGAACAATACAAAGAATCAATGAAACCAATAGCTTGTTTTTTGAGAAAATCAACCAGATAGACAAATCCGTAGTGAACTAACTAAAAGGCAGAAAAAGAGTATCAAACTTGACAAAATCAGAAATGGAAAGTGGGGGACATGACAGAAACTGAGGAAATTGAAAAATCATCAGAACCTACTACAGAAGCCTTTATATCACAAAATTGAAAGATCTAAACTAAATGGATGATTTTCAATGTAGATTCAACTTAACAAAATTAAATAAAGATCGGATAATATATTTAAACATGCCTGTAATATTTAAGGAAATAGAAGTACTTATTAAAATTTTCCCAACCAAAAAGGATCACAGGGCCACATGGTATTATTACAGTATTCTACCAGATTTTAAAAGAAGAATTAATACTAATATGCATTGAACTATTCCAAAAATAAAAACAGAAGCAACTTTGCGAAACTCATTCTATGAGGCCACAATTACCCTGATACCTAATCCACACAAAGACTCAACAAAGAGAATTTCAAACCAATTTCCCTTATGAGTACTGATGCAAAAAATTCAACAAAATAATTGCACACTGAACATACTTCAAAATATCATCCAACATGGACAAGTAGCTTTCATCCCAGGGATGCAGGGAGGGTTCAATATTTGAAAATCCATCAATATAAAAAAACTGGAAAAAAACCCACATGACCATCTCATAAGGTGATAAAAAAAAAGCCTTTGACAAAAGCCAGCATGCCTTTCCATACCTAAATGCATTTAAAGATATATATATATATATATATATATATATATATATATATATATATGCCAATAGTCAACATCAAAACCAGGAACAAGACAAAGGAGCCAAATCTTTATCTTTTCAACATAGTACTTGAAGTTTTAGCGGGAGAAAAATTTTGGGACTACCAAAGAAGATTGAGTGGCTACAAATTGAAAACGAAAAAGTCAAAACATTGCTATTTGCAGAGGATAAGATAGTATATAATAAATTACCCCCAAAATTTTACCAGAGAACTTTTATGGCATATATACACCGTATGTAACATAGCCACATACAAAATTACCTTTAAAAATCAGTAGCACTTCTCTATATAAATCATAAACAGTGCAAGAAAGAATTTAGGGGAAAAGCATCCTTTATAATAGCCAAAAATAATACAAAATATCTTGCTGTAACTCTAACAAAGCAAGTGAAGCACCTATATGACAAGAACTTCAAGTCTCTGAAGAAAAACACTGCAGAAGATATCAGAATATGGAAAGATACCCCTTGCTCATGGAGCAGGAGGATTAACATAGTGAAAATGGACATCTTACCAAAAGTATGCTAAGAATTCAATGAAATTCCCATCAAAATTCCAACACAATTCATTTCAGATTATGATTGAGTGTGGGGCTGTGAAATGCAACCGTTTGTTTGAATGTGGCTTGCTTCAGCCACCCAGTAGAAAACTCTACAAGGCATGGGACAGTGAGACACTATACTAGATAGTTTTGTGTCATCTTGACACAGCTGGAGTTATCACAGAGAAAGGAGCTTCAGTTGGGGAAATGTCCCCATGAGAGCCCACTGTGGGGCATTTTCTCAATTAGTGATCAAGGGGGAGAGGCCCCTTGTGGGTGGGGCCATCTTTGGGCTGGTAGTCTTGGGTTCTATAAGAGAGCAGGTGAGCAAGCCAGGGGAAGCAAGCCAGTAAAGAACATCCCTCCATGGCCTCTGCATCAGCTCCTGCTTCCTGACCTGCTTGAGTTCCAGTCCTGAATCCTTTGGTGATCAACAGCAGTATGGAAATGTAAGCAGAATAAACCCTTTCCTCCCCAACTTGCTTCTTGGTCATGAGGTTTTGTCCAGGAATAGAAACCCTGACTAAGATAGCTACGTTTCCAGAGACAGGTGCCTGACACCACATTGCTCCCAGCTCTATAATTCTTTGACTGTAAGTCACACAGACAATGTTCCAAGCTCCTGGTATTCTGGCTAGTCTCCACCCCAACAGTTACCTGACTATAGCCAGGTATGCTCCTCTCCATAGTTACCTGGCAACAGCAAGATAGTCCAGCCCACTATAAAAGGGGCTGCTTGGCCCCTCCTCACTTTCTTTAAGCTCCCACTTTTTTTACTCTCTAGCCCTCCTTCTCTCTCTCCCTTCACCCCTCTCTCCATGTGGCCATGGCTGGCCTCTCTCTCTTTCTACCTTCTCTCTTTCTCCCTGCCTTTCTACAATAAAGCTCTAAAGCCAGACTGTCTCTGCTCATCAAGGCCCACTGTGCTTGAATGATGGGATAGGCTTTCTCCTAATGAGCTGTGTCTAACCTCCCTCCAGAAGGCCATCCTGTGCTCCAGCCACAGACCAGACCAGACCATGGACTCTTGCCTATGTGGAAACCATTGAGTGTCCCCTCTCCCCCTACCCTCTCTCCCTTTGGTCCCAAGGATGACTGAGCTGCCCCGGGTTCCCATTTGTTCTCAGCTCTTCTGTGATATCCAGCGAGGGATGCCCATGACCGAGGACCTGTTATCTCTGACCTCCATGAGGCCCAGAGACATGGGACTGTCCCTTAACGAACCCCTGCCAACATGGGATCCAGTGGTTTCCCACAGTCAGACATCCACTCAGGGCTGCATGGAAAGTATGTGGCAGTCCTCCCGAGTCCACCTGCCCAGAGCACCGGAACTCTGGCGGAACATGGGTTTTCTCCCACTCCCTTTATTTCCCTGGTGTACACTGCCCAACAAGTGAACAATATTCAACACCATCACTGAAAAACAAGCAAATGAACAAAAGTAGGAAATCTAAAACAGTTATGTACAATAAAAGACCTTCTAGAGGTATCACATCCCCAATTTCAAGGTGTACTACAAAGCAATAGTAACTAAAAAGCTTCATGATATTAACATAGAAACAGATAGGTTGAGCAATGGAATCTAATTTAAGACCCAGAAATAATCTCACATACCTACAACCACTTGATTTTTCACAAAGAAGCCAAAACCATACAATGAAAAACTAAAGTATGTTCTACAAATGGTGCTGGTCTAACTGTATGTCAGTATATAGAAGATTTCAAATAGAATACAATAGCATAGAATAGAATAAGAATAAGAATAAGAATAAGAATAAGAATAAGAATTAGAATTAGAATAGAATAGAATAGAATAGAATAGAATAGAATAGAATAGAATTCATCACCCAGCACAAAACTCAAGTCCATGTGGATCAAATACCTCATCATTAAACAGAGAACACATTAACACAGGAAGCAACTCCCTGAACAGAAAATCAACACCTCAGGCACTAAGATCAACAATTAATGAACAGAACCTCATGAAACTGAAACACTTTTGCAAGGCTAAGGACACCATCAATAGGACAAAGTGGCAGTCTACAGAAAGAGAAAATATCTTCATCAACACTACATCCAACAGCAGGCTGATATCAAAAATTTATAAAGAATTTAAGAAATTAAAAATCATAAATCCAAATAACCAAATTAAAAATGGGGTACAGAGCTAAACAGAATACTCAACAGGGAAATCTTGAATGGTTGAGAGGCACTTAAAGAAATGTGCAACCTCTTTAAATAATCAGGGAAATGCAAATCAAATAGACTTCGAGATTCTACCATACACTGGTCAAAATGGCTAAGTTCAAAAACTCAAGTAACAGCTCATATTTTGAATGAAACAGAACAGTTCTCCATTGCTATTAGGAGTATAAAATTGTACAACCACTCTGTAAATCAATTTGGCTGTTTCTCAGAAAATTCTGACTAAATCTACCTCAAGACCCAACTATACCACTTCTGGGCATATCCCCAAAAGATGTTTCACCATACCATAAGCTCAACTATGCTCATAGTAGCTTTATTCGTAATAGCCAGAAACAACTTCAATGTCCCTCAACTGAAGAGTGAATAAAGAAAATATGCTATATCTACACAATGGAATACTATTCAGCTATTAAAAACAAAGACAGTGGGTTGGTAACACCATCCCTCCTCTTAAGGCCATGTCTATATACTGGAGGTAGACTCTTTGAGTTCATTCTCTCCACTGTTGGTTATTTCATCTTGGCTCACTCCCATTGATTCCTGAGAGTCTCTGACTTCTGTTCTCTGGTATTTTCTAGACACAGAAGTGTTCCTTTCTAGAAGAACTGCAGGGACAAAAATGGAGAAAAGACTGAGGGAAAGGTGGTCGAGTGACCAGACCAACGGGATATCCACCTCTTAGGTAGACACCAAGCCCTTACACTATTACCGATGCCATGATGTGCTTACAGACAGGAGCCTAGCATGGCTGTCCTCTGAGAGACCCAACTGGCAATTGCCTGAGACAGATGCTGATACTTACACTCAACCATTGGAAGTTGGGGAGCTCTATGGTTGAACTAGGAGAAGGATGGAAGAAGCAGAATAGGAGGATGACCCCATAGGAAGACCAGCAGTCTCAAATAACCCATACTCCTGGGAGCTCCCAAAGACTGAGCCACCAACCAGAGAGCATACTTGAACTGGTCTGAGACCCCTGACACATATATAACAGAGGATTGCCTGGCCTAACCTCAGTGGGAGATGTGCCTAATCCTGGAGAGACTTGGGGCCTCAGGGAGGAGTGAGGCCTGGTGGTGATGGACCATCCTCTCGGAGATAGCAGGGAGGAGGAAAGGGATGAGGAACTGTGGGAGGGGGGATTGGGAGTGGGGGCAATGGCTGAATTGTAAATAAATTTTTAAAAAATCATCAATTGAATTGAAAAAAACAAACAATTAAAAAACAGAAACAACAGGAAATTTGAAGGCAAACATGGAACCTGAAATGGCCATCTTATGGAACCAGGCAATACTTCCAGTAGAGGGATGGGGACACCTATCCCCTCAACAAAAGTTTGATCTAAAATTTGTCTTGCTAACAAGATGTGTAGGGAAAAAGATGGAGCAGAAATGGGGGGAATGGCCAGTCAATGACTGACCCAAATTTCGACCCATGCCATGTGAGATAGCCAATCCCCAAGACTACTAATGATATTCTGCTATAGTTCCAGACAGGATCCTGTTCTCTGAGAAGATTCACTTAGCAGCTAATGGAAACAGATACAGAGATCCATAGCCAACCATTAGGCAAAACTAGGGAAATTTTGTGGAAGAAGGGAAGAAGGATTAAGAAGCCAGAGGGGCTAAGGACACCACAAGAACACTTATAGAATCAACTACCCTGAGCCCATAGGATCTCACAGAGACTACACCATCAACCAAAGAGAATGCATTGGATGGACCTAGGCTCCCTACTCATACCACATATGTGTAACTTGTTTTTCATGTGGTACCCATAACAACTGAAGCAGGAATTTTCTATGACTGCTATCAGCCTTTGGATCCTTTCTCTTTAATTGGGCTGTCTCGTCTAGTCTTAATAGGAGATGAGCCTACGATGCTCCAATGTAGGGGAATGCAAGGACAGGGAAACAAGAGTGGGTGGGTGGGTGAGCAGGGGGAGGGGAAGCATCGGGAGGGGACAGGATAGGGGGTTTTCAGAGGGAAAACCAGGAAAGGGGATAACATTTGAAATGTAAAGAAAAATATCTAATAAAAAAGGAGATGACCCTAGTCTTACTCCAACTTTTATGCCAAGGCCAGTTGATATCTACAGGAGTCCTTCCCCACTATGAGGCAAAAGGAAGGGGGAATGTGATAGAATGAGAAGGAGAGAGAGGGTCTGAGATGAAAGGAAGGAGGAGAAGCTGCAATCAGGATGCAAAGTCAATAAAAATTAATAAATGAAAAATAGAATAACTGAAATTAGAAATCACATACTATTGTTCATGGTAATTAGATCGAAGAATCAATAATTTCTTTATTTAATACATTTACTTAGGTGTTTATATAATATCATAATTACCTCTCCATAAACAAACTGGATACATTTTGGTTGTGAAGAATCAGACTTATTAGACCATGAAGCATTCTGAAATTCATATATTTAATATTGAAATGATAAATAAGAAACCACAAAGTCATATATGCATAAAATCCTGTCCTGAACAATCAGGCATCTATAGGCCTTGAGAAATGAAGTGATAAAAACCAACAGCTTACCTAATACTGTAGAGCACTTTGCCATTTTTGGAAATCCGCAACAACTTGTTGTCAGTGGTGACATCATGGAAATTGGCACCTTTCTCATTGGCAAAGAACAAATCTGGTTTCCAAATCGAATCCAACATGGAGGGATCCAAATCCAGGGAATCATCTGGGTACTCACTGTATGCCAGCCGTGAATCGTTCCACTGCTGTCTCAGAAAAATGTTCACTCGGTAGTCCTACGGAGATGTCATATACAAGAGCCACTTATTGCCCACCCTGGCTTAAGAAATCTATTTACTTTTTCTTCTCACAGTCTTCCTGTTTTGATATAGTGTTTTTGTCTGGTTAAACCCTTCTCTGTATACGTTGATCAAAATAAAACACTGAGCTCTACTAAGATTTACGTTGGAGAGGATGAAGGAAAGAGATGCAACCAAATCAGAACACCAATTAAACATGTTGACTTTCTCGACCTTTTGTGCTTGAATTACTATTTCTTGGTTGAAGTTGTATTAAATGAAGATGATTTTTCTGTCGAAAAGGGCAATGATGAGTACAGAAGTTGATGTGTTGTGGCAGAGTACCAAATAAACCTGCGTCATTTTCTATATCAGAAATGAAAAGATTATTGAACTCTTTTTTGCTTAGATGCTATGTACAGAAGAAATTCACTGTAATCTGGGAGTGAAAAATCATAGAAAACCGTATTATGATAGATCAATATTCTTAAAAATCTTAAAAACATTAAGACACTTCATGTTGACAAAATGGTTCCTTCACAGCTAAGTACTTTCAAAGCTCTTAGATATTCCCTCACTGAATTCCCTCATTGTGTTGTCTACAGTAGGCAGCTTGATGCTTCATTCAAACAGAAATTGTTTATGTTTCTCCCATCTGAAAACTTTCAGACAAAGGTTTTCACCCTGTGGGAGCCTCAGGTAAAGCCTTGTCTTTCCTACTTGATCCACGTATTTCCTTCTGTGCTAATGAATCAGCTTGCAACTGTAACAACTTTCCTGGGGGCTTGTGTTCAAAGACGTTTAAGTTCATGGAAGCACTGACTAACTTGATGATCTAGACTCTGAGGCATCATCAGGAGTCCCTCATCCATCAGACTGTGGTTTCAGTGCTACTCATTCCTGTCACTCATGGTTATTAAAGGTGAGAGACATATCCATTTGTTCTTTTATTCTCATACCTTTCATTTAAGCCCTGTTGGCTTCATCTCCACATCTTTGGAATCTAGATATTTTTAACCATTATTTTTCTTTAATGTTGATTATTTTGTCTTAATTTCCTTGAAAACTTTCTACTTTAGGTTCAAAACTATCACAATACCCTTATTCGTAAGCAACCATATGTGATTGTTCAATCTGCCAAGTCAAATGGAAACTGCCAAGTAATAGCTTATTTTGATTAATTCTCTTATAGTCAAAAGAAAACCAAAGTTTTAGAGATGAGGATATACTAACCTATTAAGATTTCTATGCCGTTTTTAAAACTGCAGACTACTGGTAACCAATCTCATAGCACACTTTGAATGTCTTAGTTGTCTGGGAAGTTGCCTAATGTAAGGCTGGAACTGGCTAAAACGCAAGTAAGTCCTAACTAATGCAAATAAACGATCAACCATGAGATCTTTCGGAGAGCCTGCATTATTAAAAGTGATTACTAAAGGCTTTACACTGGATTATCATGAACATTCTAACTTGAAGAGGCTTAAAAGTTGACATTTACTTGGGATTTTTTCACAGCAAATCTTCAAATCAGAGATGATACCATTTGGTGTCTTAATTCAATAATTACCCTGACCTGTCAGCTCAATGCCTGTCCGAGTGAGAGACAAAGTGAATGGCAGGACCTCAACCTTCTCATTGATCGTTTTGGGAGTTACCCAAAGAGACCAGAGAACTATGATAGGAAGGAGACTATTAGCAGTTCAATGTCTATTTGGGAATGGCTGTTACTGAACCATTAAAAATGTGTGTGACAAGGGAGCAAGAAAGCCTAATTTGTGAAAATTAAAGAAGTTACAGTTAAAAATGCAACAATACCATGTTCGTGTTTGTATTGGGTATTTGTGACATGGTCTTAAGATTTCCCAAAGAAGGCAATGAGGCCTCTCCAGTTTATGGGGCCCCTTACCCTCTAGTTCCCTATAGTATTTCCTAATGTATTCCTATAGAATACATTCTTAACAGAATTCTTGATGGGTGGGGAGAGTGTATATGCTTGTTTCAATTGCAAAAAGGAAAGAAGAGGCTCTTCTCCCCTACCAAATCTAGAGATGCTCTAATTCCAGGAAGTACGTGCTGCTGGACATAAAAGTGGAAAAGTTAAATATCTATTCAGAGAACAGCAGCCTCTTCCCTAGGATGTATTTTAGGGTGTAAAAGGCCATGAGAAGCCAGCTAGAAATCACTGGACAACAAAGTCACAAATATAGTATCCTTGTTATCCTCCTGTACTCCTGAGATCATTTAACCCTGTCTATTGATCCACCTAGGGGATATTAAATTGGTGACATGCTTATGTTAAAATGGTGACTTTTAAGAAAAATATCTCAGCATGTTTTCATACAAAGTTCCCATGAGTGTTCCCCTGTGTTTCTTGGTTTTCTATTTTGAATTTTATGTTGAGAAAATTATAAAATATTTCTTTGCAATATTTACATTTTTAGAAGAAACACAAGACCATTAATTGTTGAAAGTTCATTTAAAATAAAAATTTCATTATTCATAAGTACAAGTATGCATAAAGGGAATATATCTGTATCCAATGTTTACATATGGGATAAAATATATATGAGACCTTTATAATTATAAGTAGACACTCCTTTGGATATATAGTCACTAGGATTTATCCATGATTTTTTGTGATGAAATACACTATTCTGAAATAGATAACAACCCTTAAATGTATTTAAAAATTTAAAGTATTAAAAGGTATCTTTAAAAGGAATGTCCAAGGAGAAATTAGATAAACAAAGAGAAGTTTTTGCAGCTATACTGTGTAATTCTTCAGGTTCACTATAATTTTCAATGTATGATAATTATTTGGCACACATAATTTATCAATGTATCATTTCTCTTTATTTACAAATAAATTCATGATCTAATAATAGCATAGATCATAACATAGTGGTTCTATAATTCTGTAGTCCTTTTTGGGCTTTTCTCCTGGTTCCAGGCTCAATAAAGTATTAAAAAGGAAAGTAAATACTGAGAAACATGTTTAAATGCAGACTATTTTCTCTTTTACATTGCTTGTACTCTTTAAGGACAAATTCTACTTCAACTAAATGATATATTTCCTTGTACTAAAATTTGTTTTTATATTATTGACTCTCTGAGCATTGAACAGGACAATAGAAACATTTATATTATATACGTGGATATATTTCATTTAAAAATAATATACATATATAAACTGCATAATCTTTACTATGTTCTTAAAACTGGTAATATGAGTCCCTATATTCCATAATAGTCTTTTATGTCAAATTTAGAATTTTTCAAGTTTCTTTTTCTAATCCCTTATAAAGCAAGGCCTACTCCATAGACATTGTTTCATTAGGCTGAATTATTTTGTACTACTATACCAACCTCTGAATTTGTAAATAAAGATGACCACTTTATCCCATAAATATGCATATCAAGCCTAGTCATTACCTGTTACTGCTTGGTATGTGTGCAATTTTCTATCTAATTATAAATATATCAAATATGACAACCCAACTCCTTTATTCTCCATAATGCTTATATTACAACTTTGCTTTTTAAACCTGACTACAGTCCAAAAACATTTTCATAATATCAAAACTGTATTAGTTTTAATGAGAGAACTTACATTTTAAATTATCACAGTTGGTGGATGCTTTATGATGAATGTGGACATAAGGATTTCACTATTAATTTAGAGAGCGAGTTCATCCTATGTATCAGGTTAACAGAATATCTAATTTATGGCAATGTGCTGATTATTCTTTAAGATGTTAGAAAAAAGAAACATAATAATATGCTATCTCTTATCAGTTAGCATTTTTTTGTGACGTGCTCATTCAGCGGC
This sequence comes from Mus pahari, assembly GCF_900095145.1. Classification (NCBI taxonomy): domain Eukaryota; kingdom Metazoa; phylum Chordata; class Mammalia; order Rodentia; family Muridae; genus Mus; species Mus pahari. The sequence goes on from NC_034613.1 coordinate 143,290,622, forward strand.
TGACTTAAAGGAAAGTGCTATACATCCATGTCAGCCTCTGTCTTCTCTGAGTTTCTTAGGAAGGCAATTTCTGATTAGTGGCAAAGTAACTCCTAGTAGTGCAGCAGGAATGGAAAAAGTACATTTATGTACATTTAGCTATCCCTTGCATTTTTTAAATTTGTCAAGACTCAGAATCTACTGTTGGAGCATGGGTAGTATATAGGTGACTACAGAATCCACTGCCATCTGTTTGGGCAGTCATTTGGAGATGGGAAGAAAGTTTATCATCTCCATTTTCCGATGTGTCAGGGTTTGAGAGAGTGGCATATACCTGGTATGAAATACCCTTGGCTGCTACTTCTCTTGCTAATATTTTATATTTCTCCCTCAAACTTAAGAAAGAAGGGAAGGTAAATATATTCCTTATCTTGCAATTCAATTGTCATCATCAATTAAAGAAAAGGGAGAAAGAAAAAAAGGAAAGGATAAACTGTTATTTCGAAAACAGAGAATAACCTGTGTCAGTGTATATCCCTTCTGTACTGGCTAATTTTGTGTCAACTTGACACAGCTGGAGTTAGCACAGAGAAAGGAGCTTTAGTTGGGGAAGTGCCCCCATGAGATCCAGCTGTGGGGCATTTTCTCAATTAGTGATCAAGGGGGAGAGGCCCCTTATGGGTGGGGCCATCTCTGGGCTGGTAGTCTTGGGTTCTATAAAGAGAGCAGGCTGAGCAACTGCTTGTGGACGTTGTACATCGTGGTGCGCACTAGGCTCCGCACCACGATGTACAACGTCCACAAGCAGGTAGTTTTGGGTTCTATAAGAGAGCAGGCTGAGCAAGCCAGGGGAAGCAAGCCAGTAAAGAACATCCCTCCATGGCNTCTGCATCAGCTCCTGCTTNCTGACCTGCTTGAGTTCCAGTCCTGNATCCTTTGGTGATCAACAGCAGTATGGAAATGTAAGCAGAATAAACCCTTTCCTCCCCAACTTGCTTCTTGGTCATGATGTTTGTGCAGGAATAGAAACCCTGACTAAGACGAATTGGTACCAGCATAGTGGGGTATTCCTGTGACAACCTGACCATGTTTGGGGGAGGACTGTGGAAGGACTTTGGAACTTTGGGCCAGAAGATCCATTTGGTGTTAAGAGCTCTGTCGAATGTTGTGTAGGAGCTTGGAAGATAATGTTAAGAACAGTGCAGAAGATGGAGGCCTGGCTTGTGAAATTTCAGAGGGAAAATTAAAAACTCTTTTCAGAGCCATTGCTATTTTGGATTGTGAAGATTCTGTGGTTCTGATTAGCTGGGACTGAAGAATCAGTTGTGATTAACAAGATACCAGAACTACTAGAGTGAAAACTTTGTATTACTGGGACTGTTGATGCTGGCTATCTGGAGCTAAGAAATTAGCAGTGATTAAGAAGAGACCAGCATCATTGAGGTGACATCTTCTGGGAAGTGTTTTCTGAGAGCACAGAGGCTGTGTTCCAGAGATAGCCANGGNTGTACCTTGTGCTGTGACTGGACTTGGTAATGTGTAGGAGTTACTCAGGTGCTACTGGCTTTGAAGGCATGAAGGGGTCATGTAGAGCAGCTGAGTCTATGGAAGCACTGTGAGAGGCCATGGAAGGCCATTGGTGAAAGTGCAGCCTCAGTTGTAACTGATGGCCCAGGACTGAAGTGGTCATGCAAAGGAGTTGAGGCTTGGCACCATGAAGAGAGCCTATGAGGGGCTAGTGTTAAAGCCTAGTTACAGTGGAAGACAGCAGCATTTTGGAGATGCCAGTATCATGAGATGACCACCAAGAACAGCAGCAGCAGTGGAGTACAGGCAGCTGGAGCAGAGAAAACAAGGTGTGTGCTACAAAGGGCATGGCTGGAGAAGTGACCCAAGCCCTTGGAAGAGCCCAGAAGATCGTGACTTGGATCCCAGACATTGGATAGCTGGAGATTGATTTTTGTTTTTGATTGTGACTGTGCCCTGATATTTTTCCCTCTTGAAGGAAGTTTTTTAGTGAAGCCCACAGTTAAGAGACTTTGAATTTTAAAGTACTTTGTATTTTAAAGATACTAGATATATTTTAAAGGGATTGAACTTTTAATATGTAAAGACTGTGGGACTTTTAAAGTTGTTTAGATCTTGGGGATGAATAAGAACTAAGGGTTGAGGCTTACTAGTGATGTGTTTGTGTGTCAAGTTGACAAGGGTTCAATTGTACTGACTAGTTTTGTGTCAACTTGACACAGCTGGAGTTAGCACAGAGAAAGGAGCTTNAGTTGGGGAAATGCCCCCATGAGATCCAGCTGTGGGGCATTTTCTCAATTAGTGATCAAGGGGGAGAGGCCCCTTGTGGGTGGGACCATCTCTGGGCTGGTAGTTTTGGATTCTATAAGAGAGCAGGCTGAGGAAGCCAGGGGAAGCAAGCCAGTAAAGAACATCCCTCCATGGCCTCTGCATCAGTTCCTGCTTCCTGACCTGCTTGAGTTCCAGTCCTGAATCCTTTGGTGATCAACAGCAGTATGGAAATGTAAGCGGAATAAACCCTTTCCTCCCCAACTTGCTTCTTGGTCATGATGTTGTGCAGGAATAGAAACCCTGACTAAGACACCTTCTTAGTCTCCTACATCTTTAAGACCATACAAAACTATATCTGCTGAACAACCATAGTACAAGGTCAATCAGCAACAAATTCATATGCCTCTTAAGGAACAAATAAATGTATTTATTTTGTAACAAATCATTATGATGATCCATAAAACTATTCCTTAAAGAAACCACAATATGCTGTTCTGTGAGGGAATAACTCCAATACTTGTATCAAAGAAGGGAGCATTTGTATTGATTCTGTAAGTAAACCAATACTTTGTCAACAAGCAGTATTAACAATAAATTAGTGTAATTTCATTAACCATAGGAGGGGGGCTGGTCATATATGACCATAAGAAATGTGACTGAAACAAATAATTACCACCTCTTCTTTAGAAACATCCAACCAAAATAAATCCTTCAATAATGCTACTTCAGTCACTGTAGGAAAATGAAGTTTAAAGAAACAGAGAACGACAAATATGATCAGAAACTCAGTTTGGAAGCTTTCTTGGGAAAAATAGTTCCAGAGATTACAGATAAAACTGATATCCTCCATTACTTTATTGATATGCATAGAAGTTAAAATTTCTGATCGAAACTAAAATTAGGTGAAGTTCTGTTTAATTTTTGAACAAGTTTTGTGAGTCAAATTTTGGGGAAGTATCAGCAAATTTATTAATTGTAGAATCCTTGAGATTTGGGGAAGTAAGGTTGGGCTATGACTGACAACATGTGTGCATGTATTAAGGTAAATATTTATAACCTCTTAAATCTTAGTTTTAAAATTCTGCCTCCCAGCAAGATAGTATTCAATTATGAAGGAATAGCATGAGAACTTTCTAGAATGGGGACACACACACACACACACACACACACACACACACACACACACAAATCCCAGCAGTCTCTAATCTTAATAATTCGCTTACCAACCCTGTCGTGCTGTTGGCACCTTAGTCTTTGGCTTACAGCCTCCAAGACAGGAGAAATCAATTCTGCTGTTTATAAACCATTGAGTTTGTGCTACTTCGTAGCCTGGCTCAATTAAGACAAGTTGAATCAGGTGGATACCCAGGCAAGCTTAGTCCTCTTGGAAGCCAGGACATTTTTACAATATTTTTTCACACTATTATCAATATATCATATATTTAACTATGAATGCCTTAGATCTGTGGTTGGCATGTTTGACCCAGTCTATTTTTGCAAGTCAAGTTTTATTGGAGTGCACTCATATTCATCTGATCACTATTACTATGCCTGTTTTCATGCCCAAAGGGCAGAGTTGAGTAGGCATGAGAGAAACCATCTGGCTCCCAAAGTCTAAAGTCTGTCTCTTTATAGGAAGCGTTTGCCAGTTCTCACCCTAGGTGACATGAGATTTTCTTCTTGAACATAAACATGATTTTTTGGTAATTTTTTTAAGTTTCATATCAAAGCCATTAGAAAACAACATGTATGTGTGTTTTTCAAAACCAAAAGAAGTTTGTCATTACATCAAAAGCTAATAAGTGAAATAAAAGAAGCACACTATGCAACACTCTTTGAAACATGCAGTTTGATCTGCCTTACACAGCAGATAAACAGGCTGCTGATGTTACCTTTGAGCAACAGTTTCCTTTTTTTCCCCATTGGAAACATGACAAAGGACACTTACTAAGTGTCCAGGAAGCACCTAAGCAGCCCAATTACTGAACAGCTCTGTAAGTCTTAAAGACTGAGGAAAATTGAGTAGCCATACCTTCCAGTTTCATCGCCTTAAATGTTTAGCTTTTTGTATTAATGAACATGGAAAAGGTGCATATTTACATTTTTGATTGAGAGTAAAAATGCAATGGGGAGATTTAATCAAGGCAACTTAGGAGTCTAATTAATGCAATCAGCATTAGGTCGTGCAAATGTGGTCATTGAATGCCATCGTGTAAAGCTGGTGACAGTGGGCTACTGGAAACAGTGTCCCTCTTTTAAAGGTAAAGCAAGAGGAGTGACAGAAACTGTTTGTCAAACCCAGAGTTGTGTTTTTCTGTTCATGTTTTGTTTTGTGTTTCTTATAATCCTATCAGGAATAGCTTATTTAGGTAAAATTCGTAATGTACTACACATCTTGCTAAAAATCTTACTTCTGGAGGATACTACTTCAGAGTGATGTCAAAATGGGCAACAGATACACATTATATTTTAAGTTTTGCCAATAAAGCTGACAAGTAGACTAAATTAATTCTTCTTAGTATCAAAAACATCAAAAAGTACAGTAATTCACTAAACATGAGCTTAGAAGCCTAGAAAAGAAAATCCACTAAAAAACCTTTTATTTCTTGGTGACATTGTATGTTCATTTTTCACCTCTTGAGACTTTGTAGGATTCTGTTAGTATAATACTCAGTCAAATTCAACTATGATTTCATTTTGGTCTCATCCAATAATGTTGCTCTATGATTTAATAACCATGTAAATTAGGAGCAAGCAACCAAGATCTTTGAATAAACCAAACAGAATCCAAGGAAGAATTTCACCCTAGATGTAAGCTCTATACTATAATCTACTGCTATGTGTGGTTTAGCCAATGATCTAATGGTCTGGGTCATTTGCAACATGGCCATTTTATTGATAAGCCATCTTAGGACATTGTACAACCTACTTCAAATAGGTGGAAAATTTTTGCACTACGTATCTTTAATGTGTATTTTATTATGTTTATATTTTTCAAATCTGTTAATATTTTGTGTAATTTCTGTGAACTTGATATTATCCTCTATTGCCAAGGAAAGTATGTGTACACATATGAACATGGGTGTGTGTACTTGTACTATTCTGAATCTCTCCTTTTTGTGGTATCATAAACATGCAATGGACAGGCTTGATGTTGTCCCAGCTTTTGCAATAAGTAAAAGACTGACAATGACAATCATGTGTCAAACTTAAAAAATACATACTTATGAAACATCGGAGAAGTACATATTTTAATACTCCTAAATATACACTTTATCTATCGATGCTCATTCTGACAAACCTAACAAAAACTATGTTTACAAAATTTCTCTGGGGTAATAGGTTAAAATCATTGGATTTTAAGTTGTAGCTCCTTAATGAATGACTTTTTGAAATGAAGATATAGATATGTCTGTTTTTAGAGGATGGTGACATTATAGTTTGGCACTCAGTTAATGTCACATAAATACGCAATAGTGCTGTTATCCCATATCCCATTCCTTCACACGATGGCTTCAATGCTCAGTCCCACTCACCATTGTAGTTTCTGCTATTGACCCAAAGCTGTTGATAAATATGTTGCAGGTAACATTTACAGGAGGCCCTGTAATTTGAACAATAGAAAATTTGACAGGTTGTGTTCATGGCATAATTGAGTCACGTTTTTCTCTTGCCAGTGGCACTGTAGCACTTACCATGGTGGTTTCTGTGACCGATCCAAAACTGTTGATAAAAATATTGCAAGTAACGTTTACTGGAGGACCTGCAGAATGCAATAAAAATATTGCAATAGACATTGAAGCAACATTACAGCTCCATCAACATCTGTGGTTAGAGATGTAAACAAAATGAAAATGATGATGAGACTGCAAAGAAAAAAATTAACCCAGAAGTGCATGATAACTTCCCACTAGTATTTTGAATAATGGCAATTAGGCAATGATAACTTACCTCCAAAGAGTTTTGAGTTTGGAAAATATAAGCTCAAATCATTGAGCAGAATTCATCAGCAGAAGTTTTTTTTTTCAACTGGCCATTTGGTTGACTGTTTTGCTTTAATCCTTAGATCATCAATATTTTAGGCACTCCTAAATATTATTATGCTGATGAGCAAATGTGGATCATTGGATCAACATAGGGCTGAATTTGGGGTTCCAGATGGACCTCGATGATTTCTCTTTAAATACATGTTCTACGTCGATTCTTATAATGCCTCTGAATTTACTCCTTTGCTTCTGTATATATTATGATGCTTGGACAAACACACACACACACAGTGTACAAAAATACAAAACAAACTAAACCAACTAAGATTCAGATATAAGCACTGACAGAAATGTCACTTAATATTGATATTGTTGCCAGAGTAAATTAGATGTAAAGCAAAGATTGCCACATTTTCAGTGTACTTTGATCAAAATAAGAATTTACTCATCTCTTCGGAGAGGCAGGACTAGACAGATATTACTCTTGTTGACTTTTGTCAACAGGAAAATCACTGTCTGATGATCCCCTGCTTCATGTTTTGTTTTCGTGTTCTTCCTGTGGAGTATGTTTAGTGTCTCCATGGACATTTCCCTGAATGCTTTCTGAGATAGGAAAACCCTGTTGCACTCCATCTCATTGGATTCAACAGAATCCAGAGATGCATTCATTTGTGCATGACAATTTCTTCTCAGTTCTGTCAAGTAACAGCCCGTTTGGCTATGTACACAACCAGCCAGGAAGCTCTGAATGAAGGAGCTTGGCACTGGACCTCCATCAAAGGCTCCTAGGAAAAAGATTTCTCTTTCTTGGTTATACAGTTCTATCACAAATCTATTTTCTGCTAGGAAGAAGTAAACTAGACAACATAGAGGTAAGTCATGAAAATTTCTATGTTTACTTTTTCCCTCTCTCCACAAAGAAATGCATCATTTTAAATTGGTTTATCGGATAAATTTTATGAATTTTTATAAAGCAAAACTGAAAATAAGTGGTAAGAGGATAGGAATGTTAAAAAAAAGTAAAGCCATTTCAAAATGTTTCTCAAACTCACTTTATAACATTTTTTATACTGTTATAACATGTTAAAGAAGAAACTTGAAACTTTATATTTTTGTTGTCAATGTGTTACATATCATCTATTTGTCCAATCTATACAATTAGCTAGGAAACATGCATAATGTTGTGTCATATTGAAATTTTTTTTTGTCTTTCATGCTTAGTGACAATGTGGGGCATATTTTTGGAATCTAAAATACATTTAAGCTACTAAATTCTAAGCACATTAACATTATCAAGTTTAAAGTGTTGGTGACATAGCAATGTTTTTTCCTATAAGTCCAAGGACTCAAGTTCAATCCCCAGAAACCGCAATTTTTAAAAAGCTAGTTGTATGGGCACATGCTTGTAACCCCAGCACCAATGAAATGGAGATATGCAGACCACTGGAAACCCCTGGCCAACTACCTCAAACATACATTGTGAGTTGTGTGCCAGTGAGAGACCCTGCCTCAACAAAAGTAGATGGCACTTGAGGAACATCTGAGCTTGTCCTCTGTCCTTAAGATACATACACACATGCATGTGTGCCTATTTGCATGAACATGCACCCCCACATTGCTTGCCTTAATCCTCACAAGAGTCTTTTTAAAATCTGCTCTAGTAAATTCTTTACATTTCTTTTTCTTTTTTTTCTTTTTCTTTTTTTCTTTTTCTTTTCTTTTCTTTTCTTTTTCCTTTTTTCTTTTTTTCTTTTTTTTTTTTTTGTACAGGTGCTAAAGAGTTTTAATAACCACAGATGTTAATGCTCTGAGGAAACTTGAGTCCTTTCTGGTTAGTTGGCTGGCACAGTTTTTAAAAAAATTATTTTATTAGATATTTTCTTCATTTACACTTCAAAGGCTATCCCAAATGTCCCCTATACCCTCCCCCGGGCCTGCTCCCCTGCCCACTCACTTCCACTTCTTGGCCCTGGTGTTCCCCTGTATGGGGCATATAAAGTTTGCAAGACCAAGGGGCCTCTCTTCCTAATGATGGCTGACTAGGCCATCTTCTGCTACATATGCAGCTAGAGACATGAGCTCTGGGGGTACTGATTAGTTCATATTGTTTTTCCACCTATAGGTTTGCAGACCCCTTCAGCTTCTTGGGTAATTTCTCTAGCTCCTCCATTGGGGTCTCTGTGTTTTATCCTATAGATGACTGTGGGCAGTTTTTTTAAAGATAAATTTTGAAACTTTCTTTGTAGGTCTTAAGTCTACAGTTGTAAATATTTAAGAATCAGATGACCATCAGGGAGACACCATCCATACATTTGTTGATCATTAACATCTGACCAATTCAGTCCTGAGCATTTCATTTGAAGGGAATTCACATTTATGGATACAGCTTGAGTAAAATGAGTTATTGTAAAAGCAAGGGATTAAAATATATGTGTAGTAAGAACTAAAACACTGACAGCTCACTGTGTGCTAGTGAGCACTGTATGCCATTCCACAGTGAGTAGGTATTATTCTGTCGTCCATTTTACAGATGAGGAAGACTAAGGGATAAAGGCAGTTCACTGTGGTGGTTAATTTTTAACTGTCTACTTGACACAACCTAGAATCACTTGGGAAGAAAGTCTCACTTAAGTACTGAGGTGGACCTGTGAGCCAGCAGCAATGATATTCTGTTAGGTAAACATCTTTTTCCAAAGGAAATTTAACTTCTATTTGCAGCAACTACATATATTTAATATTCCACTTCCATACAAGGGACTTACACCAAGGCAATTGTGATACTTGAAGACATGTTAAATAATTTACAAGAAATAAAATGCAAAATGAAAATGCCACACTTGTCTATTTGTGACAGCAGCAAAAAACATGACATTTCCATTTTGGAATTCAAAGACTGCTCTGTTCTTGCAAGTAATCTTTCACCTAAAAGTGATGTTGGAAAATATCTGTGACAAAACTAATTATTAATGACTAATTGTCTTGGTGTCATACAAGATTCTTTCTTGATACTTACTTTTAAATAGAATAAAACATAGATATTTTAAATTATGTAATGCTTCTTATTAGCTTAGAAAGCTGTGGTAAATGCAAATACACAGTATACTATACATATAAGTTTATACAAATAAGATTATTTAATGTAATTATGAATAATACAGGGATATTTGAAGAGAATGTGGCATATGTTCATAAAAGGGTCATTTCACCAAGAAGATAGAAAAATTACAAACTGAATATTAGTCTTTCTTTCAACAAATATTCTTTAAATTTTTAATTCACCTTTATTCATGTGTACGTGTTTATGGGGGTTGTGCATGTGATGACAGAAGAGAGCTTGTATCTCCTGCAGTTGACATTACAGGTAGCTGTGAGCTACCTGATGTGAATGCCAGGACCCAAAGTCACGTCCTCTGCAAGAGTATCAAGTGCTTGAACTGATTAGCTATCTCTCTAACTCCTCTACAATAGTCTGAATCATGGCATTTACCACCACTGAACTGATTCTATTCAACATCCTCTTTGAAACAACATTTATCTCAAAACTATCATTACCACAACTGTAAACAAAACAGAATGATTAAATGCAGGTCTTAGTTCACGTTTTATATATTGACTGGCTCATCATCTCTATAGTTAGCACAAATTTATGTCTAAAAGCACATGAGCCTGTTGAACTTTATAATAACATGTATAAGAATAACAAAGTATATGAAACACACATCAGTATATTTCAATGAACAATTTTCAATATAGAAAACAGCATGTACAGAGAGAGCTTATGATCCCAGCAATACTAAGATGGGAGGCAGAGATGGATGAATCCCTGGCAGCTTTTTTCCCAATTAGTCTAGGCTACCTGGTGAGGTACCAGGTCACGAGGAGAATCTGAATCAAGAGAAAGGAGAAAAGTATGTAAGGAATGACATCCTAGGCTGTTCTCTGAACTACACACACATATATGCTTGCACCCCCCCACACACACACAGTAATACCCCACTAACAAAATTCCATCTTCAATAAAATTTAAGAAATTAAAGCTGCTGTGTATATGTCAACTGAATAGGAGAGATGTTTGTACACTGGAAAATACAAAAACATTGCTGGCATAAATCAATGGAGGCATAAATAAATGCAATGGCATCCCAGGTACAGCAGTAGGAAAACAATATTCCAACAGTATTAATAATAGCCATTCGGATTCCCACGGTCAAGTGAGTTGGGGAAAGAATGATGAAACTCTTAGGAATAAGAGAAAATAGTAAAGAAGGAGTGAGAGTGGGAAGAAAAGGAGGGAAAGAGAGATTTAAGATGTGAGAATGGGGACAAGAAAGGGAAGAATTTGGGAGAGGAGAGTGATCAGAACGCCTACATATTATATTCTGTTTTCTGTCCAATTCTCATCCAACTCAACAAATCTATCAGAGATGTTAATAGTTTTTTTCCTACATGTAAAAAGTATAGTTATTTTACTGGTGATCATGGCTAAGAACACGTTCTTGACCATCAAAATGTCTAATCAGATTACTAGATTAACATGCAAATATATTGGCATGTAGTAGGATAACTATTAAAGGCAAATTTAAAAAGAAAATCCTTCAACCCAAAGAAATTATGGATTGAATGTTAGTATTTATGTACCTTCTCATCACTAGGATAGAGGCCAATTAGGACATATGTCCACTGGCTTTAGAATAAACTAAATTATGGATGAATTACAAAGATGTAGAGGTAAGAGATAGAACTTTGATATCTGGGCATCTATTTCTTTCTCTCTCTCTCTCTTTTTTTTTTTTTTGGTTTTTCAAGACAGGGTTTCTCTGTGTAGCCCTGGCTGTCCAGGAACTCAATTTGTAGACCAGGCTGGCCTCGAAAGATTATTTCTTATGATGTTTTTGTTTTGTTTTGTTTTGTTGTGTTGTGGTTTTTTTTGATTTTTGTTTTTTATGTTGCATGGTGTGTTGATGTTCAAGAGAAAGGAAGTCTTAGAAGATAAGACTTCAAGGGGAAATAGTTTGTCATAGTGACAACCACTGGTGAGGAGATATTTAAAGCACATAATTTGAAAGAAAGTAAAATTGCAGATATCATCATCATCATTAATATAATCTAAGCAATTACAATAACTTAATTGAAAATTTACCATGAATTAACTGTATACCATTGGATATTCTATCCATAGTTTCAGGAAGGACAAATTATTCAGAGGTAATGGAGCTAGTAAATTATTGATTCCCATATCCTGATTAGTTGGTAAACCATTAGTTTAGGACCAGCTCTATTGATAGAAATGAAGAAATTTCCATGTAGTGCAATAAATTACCTCATAAATTGTATTTTCTACATCAAGAATGAAATGGTGGCATCTATACTTTCTTCCCACCACTGGCTACCAATAGATCCTGTACAAAGTTATAGTCCATGGACAGATAGGCAAATGTCTTTGCTCTATCTCAGAAAATTTAAAAATATTGGCAAATTGCTAACATTGTATGGATTTTGCGACTGCTTACAGAAGAAGAATAGGATGATTTCGACCATTTTATGTTGGCTGATCACTATTTTGTTGTTTTGGTTTTGAGTCATTGTTTATTTAGTATTAATACATATCCCAATGTAGCCCCAAAAGACAATGAACCTTCTGTCTTTGCCTTTAATTTTCAAGCATGATTCACCATGCCTGACTTTGTGGTGAATACTTTTAATAAAGATAATAGCCAGGAGTATCAAGGATAAACTGTCTTGAAAGAAATGTAGACAGACCTTAAGTCATATTTATCAAAAGCAGATTGAGGTATGATAGCTGTAGTTTGTTTTACTTTCAGTGCTTGCGCTGATTATTACCACCCATTGACCAAACTGATGACAGAAACTCTCTTTACAGTAGGATTAATGTATCTATTCAGGAAGTATGTCACTCAAATCAATTATTTTATTTTTATGTATATGAGTATTTTGCTTGTATGCCTGGTTACTTCAGAGGTCAGAAATGGACATTAGATCCCCTAGAACTCCAGTTATGGACAGTTGTGAGGCACCATGTTGGTTCTAGGAATTGAACCCTGGTTCCTCTGCCAAAGCAATATGTTTTCTTAATGGCTGAGCTATCTCTCTAATCTTCTGTCCCCCCCCCCAATAATTTTAATGTTGAGTAAACTGAAATCTTTAGGCCACAATTTAGCAACATTTAATGTTAATATTTACTAAAATGTTGCCAATCTTTTCTTTTTTTCTCTCTTTTATCTGGAAACTCAGATATTTTCCAACTTTACAGCATTTCCTTACAAGAATCTACCACTCTTCATAACTTTCTTGCTCCTAGAATTGTGTGTCATCATTGTGTCTGGAGAATTCCTGAAGCTATCATGATTTTGAAATGATTGCTACATTTATTTTTAGTAATATATTGGCAACACTGGCATGTGGATCACAATAATTCTTGGTTGTGAGGAGTTTTCAGCATCACTGTAAAATGTTTACCAGCATCCCTCCTCTCTATCCATTAGGCACCAGAACTCCTAGTATAAATTTGCCCCATTAATTGCTAATATTCATCCCAGACACATTCTCTCTCAGTTGATAACTATTATATTATAAAAATTGAGGTAAATATAGCAAAGTGAGTGAAAGGGATATTCAAGAATCATGTGCTATATGATAATAAAATCAGCTAGAATAGTCTTCTGCTTCTCCAAATACCAGTGCTATAATTAAAATATTTCTCAGGAATATAACTTTCTCATTACAATGTTTGACCTATTTTTAAAAAGATTTATAAATCTGAAAATTCCTATATAACTTGAAGTTAAAAACAAGTTGGTATACCATTTCTCGGGGCTCAGAAAGCTAGGCAGACCAGAAAGCAGAAACATTGTAATAGGGAGAAGGATATGGATGACACCAAGAAAAAAAGCATCTTCCAGATACAACAGAACTTATGCACATATGAATTTATGCAGACCATGAAAACATTTGTAGAGCCAGCATATGTTCAAGCCAGACAGGGTCTCAGTGCTGAGAGGGGAAAATGAACATGAACTCCCATCCCTAACCAAGAAGCTATCTACAACTGACATCTGTTTGTCAAGGGAAATTAGTTTTCCAAAACAGAGTTCCACTGGGTTTATAAACCACACTTAAGGATAAGCCCAATGTCCAGCATAAATGACGAAAACAAAATGCACACAATGAAATTTTGTGCAGATTTTTGTCCCATTTTGCTTTGTTTGAGCAATTTTTGTCTTAATAGTCTTTTACTTGTATATTATGGTTTCTGATTTTGTGTTTTTATGGTATATGCGCATGCATGCATGCATGTGTGTGTATATTTGTTTATTCATCTGCTTGACTGTTTTCTAAAGAGAGAGAAAATGGGAAAGGGGTGGACTGGGTGGATAAAGGAGTGAGTAGGATCTGAGAGGAATTGGGGCTGATGATCAGAATATATTATATCAGAAAAATTACTTTCAATAAAAATAACTATTAGAAAAACAGAGCAGCATTCTAAACCTCACATTTTTGTTTGTTCATTATGAAAGTAAATTGCAAATCAAATTGGCAGACATTTGTTGAAATTGATGTATTTTATTCTTAAACACCTCCAGTCCCTCATCACATCAAGTAGTTATGAGTGCCCATTATATGTCATTACATTTGATCTTCTTGTTCTCATTTATAATTAGTTGGTGAGATGTGGTGCTAAATAGGAGAAATCCAAGCATTGCTGATGAGTCAAAAACAATTTGCAGGAAATCTCTTGAACCATTTTGTAAGAATTGTCAGCTGAAACAAAATCCATGCTCTGAACCAAGCATTTCCAAGGGATGTTTTTCAAACAAGTAATCTGCTGTCTTTTTGCTTGTTGCAAGATCATAGTGATCATAAAGTGGGTGTTAATGTTAGGGGAGATTTAGAGTACTTTGGTTGTACAAGGACTTTTTCTTATTTTTAAAGTCTTAGAAGCAAAATGGAAACTTTATGCTTAAAGCAATTTGTAGATCTACATATATTGCTATTTGTGTCATAATAAAATGTCATCTGACAGAGTAGTGCTGAAAAAACATAAGGTTCTTTCTGTCTTGGCATTGCTTTAGATAATAAATAAAGATCTGTTTGCCCTTAGAAGAAGACAATTTGAAATGCCATTTTAAATCAATGTAGAAATAAGGGGACCCTGAGAATTTCTCATGAGCACAAATGACATTTCCTTTCATTTTAGAAAGTTACACAAATACAATTAAATATGACTTTGTCTTGTTAATTGAATCCTTCACTCTCTTGCAAAATGAATAGCAAGTTCATCAACTTGATACTACCTAACAAATTAAAACATAGATTTTTGATATTAATAATTTGTTATGAAATTATGCTGTCCTTTTGGTTATAATAATAATTCATGGAAATGGCCCATGAACATAGACTCATTTGCTTCCATGTTTGCTGCACTCACTTTGAAATCCAATAACATTTTCTTAATAATTTTTTGTCATTCAATCTAAATATCATATTTCTTGGCCTTTCCAAAATCCTATAACTTTTCCCATGTCATGTTATTCTCTAATATTTTTAATATTTGTTGAAGTTTGTGTAGCACACTCTATACATGTCATGGCTTGTGTCTGACTCATTGGTATGTTCTGCTGTGTACTCAATATAGCTTTGATCATACAGTAGGCACTTTATAATATATGTATTCACCAAAAATATGAACCTCTGTGTGAAAAAAAAAAAGACCAGGAGCTGTATTTATCTTTTCATCCTCAAAGGGTAATTCACTGGGAAGTTAATCGGCAGAGATTAGTGGTGAAGTGAGTGCTTGGCTTGGGGACTTTCCCAAGTTCAATTTCTAGCTCTCCACTTCTGCTGTTGCAGGATATTCCTCACCAACTTGAGATTTTCTCTTGTTATACTATCACTCTGGATGTGTCTAATCTCCAATGGGCTTTTCCTTCATCAGTTGTTTTCTTTACTTTGTATTTCCCTTTCTCTCACCTCTACTCAGTGTTCCAGGAATGACCTGGGTTTTCAAATGGTATAAACTGTAGAAAAACACCCAATCACTCCTTGTGGGTTTTATATTATGAAATCTAAGAGTCATGAATGTCAAGGGGAAAAAAATCCTTTCAGTGAACTATTTCACATTTTTTTTTGTATAATACATCCTTTGGTATTATCTGATCTGAATTCCACGGGAATTACTGTACAACTATGTAAATATAAAACTGGCAGTAATGCAAACTATCTTTTGGGCATGCAAATTCTGTTCTGTTAAAGCTCAAGTAACTTCTTTCTCCCACTGTGGGAGAGGTAAGTCTTTCCTTCCTTTCCACGTACATTTCAGTATTCTTGGTCTGTGTATGTTCCTTGAAAATTTCTTAAACTGGCTGTGTTGTCTCTCTGGTTTCCTAATTGATTGACAAGTTAAATACTTTTCAACATGTATTGATTTTATATCTGAAGGAGTGTCATGGTTTCACATTTTTAAAATCTTTCTCTCATATATTACATCCAGACCACAGTTTCACCTCCCTCCACTCCTCCCACCTTCCCACTTTAACTTCTCTCCCCCCTGCCCAAGATCCAGTCTTCTTTAGTTTCACATCAGAAACAAACAGGGATCTTAGGATATCAACCAAACACAGCATAGCCAATAACAATATGACTGAAATTTTTCCTTTTAATGTAAAACTCTCAAAATAGAGATTATCACTCTTTGGGAGGCTGTCTCAGAGCCAGGGTTGGAAGCTAGAAGACCTAAATTTTGTTTAAGACCATTGTACTGCTAGGCATACCACTTTCTATTTAGCTGTCAAAAGAAATCAGAAAGCACCATGTCTGCCAATGAACAGCATCCAAGCTCTTATTTCCTTCTTCTATTCCTCTGTGGCTTCCACAAATGGAGACCTGTTCTCTCCTTAGGCATCATGCACCATTTCTCTGAGTGTGAGAAGGTCACCACCACTGTACTGTTGGGAAACAGGTTTTCTGTGTCAGCGGGAGATCTAAAAATAGAAGCCAGATTTCCTGATATGTACTCTTCTCTTCTAACAACTAGTACTGCTGCCTCCAAACCACAGTGCACTTCGTGTTTACAAGTGCTCACATTTGACTAATGGGTCCCCAGGACTTAGGGAACACAGCACATTCAGGTCTTAGTGCACATTACACTATACTTCTCTGTAATTTGGTCTAATTAAAAGAACATTTATAGAGTCTTATATATAGGATTCTTAGTTTTCCTTAAGTCAAGGACTAAGATGAAAGTATTTTATGGTGAACATAAATAATATCCCGAATGGGAAATGTATATGTGATAGTGAATAGCGGGAAATAAGCAGACAAGGAAAGATGAGGTATTATGTTCATTTTCCTCTGATAGCAAAGGAAGCCAATTTTCTGTGAACAGTTCTAGAAGCCATTATAGACATACTCCTGACCTATTCTTCCCAAGTAAGAAATTTTACTTAAATTCTCATTACTCACTGTAGAAGTCTCTCCAAATTCATTAATACATGTTCTTTTCTTTTCTAATGCAAGGATGGACAAAAGGGCTCAGTTCTGAGATATCCCCACAAGAGAAGTTCTCAACCTATGAGTCACAACCTCTTTAGCACACCTGTATCTCCCAAAATATTTTCATTAAGTTTCATAACAGTAGCAAAATTTCAGTTCTGACGTAGCAAAGAAAGTAATCTTATGGTTGGGGGTCACCATAACATGAGGAACTGTATTAAAGAATTGCAGAATAAAGGCTGAGAATCTTTGCCCTAGAACAAAGAATGCAGCTGCTACCCTCTAGAAGCTGTATACTAATGTACTAATGATTAGAGACATGAATGAAGTACTAAAACTATCCTATAAGGCTTCTAAAATGATACAATACATGCATTCAGTATTATGTCATGATTTGTGACATAATCCCATGAATAAGACTAAAATGCAATATTTAATAAGAATGTTCTTTGAAAGGAACATAACAAAGGAATCTATGAATTTGTGGTGAAAAGGGAAAAGGAGGGGATATATTCCTTTGAGATTAGCATATTGTTTTATGAATAGGGGAGAAGAAAGAACACATTTTGATATACACACAGACACACACACATATA
>NC_034613.1:143308034-143310530 GCF_900095145.1 Mus pahari
ATGGAGAGAGAGAGAGAGGAGAGAGAGAGAGAGAGAGAGAGAGAGAGAGAGAGAGAGAGAGAGAGAGTGATTGAGAGTGTGTGAGAGAGGAGAGAGTAAGAGAGAGAGAAAGTAATTGAAGTCTGGATCTGCATCATTTTCTTTATTGCATATCTCATATTCTTTGTCAAATTTGAAACATCTCAATTTTGCATAATTAGAGTTATTTAAAGTGACAAAGAATCATAAAAGATTGGATATTTTGCCAAATGAACAATATGGAGTTTATATATATGATTCTTTCGTACTAGAGACCAGATCTGTTGATGCTTTCAAAGACTCTATTTTGTATATTATATCAGATGCAAGAAAGCATCACTGTAGAGAAGTGAATGTTCTTTGATAAAACATTCCACAATTCCTCAGGGCATTGGGTAGGATGCCTGCCATGTCAAAATAAATAAATCTCCTAATCAAGTCTTTGGAGATGAGCTTAGGTTGGAACACACTTCATCAAACACTCATCTCTGGTCATATGTGCTCACGTACTTGCAATGACCAACCACTAGTAACTTGTCCACACCACTATAAAGAAATGTACAGTGGTCCACTTCTGCTTACTGGAAAACCAAGTAAATTTCCAAGTGAAATCTTCTTAGTTCTGACAGAATCAAACCCCAACAATCAGTTTTCAGAACTTCTCTTTCCTTGTTCCCCAAGCAAGCTTAGAGTTTATAAAGACAAAGTTAAAGACTTCCTACCTCACTTAGCACCTCCTCTCACTATGTCCTAATGATTGAGTCTATGAGACTAAAATATTCCTGGAGACCTTACAATTAATTCTACTGTGATAGAAACTGTATGAGTAGATAAAAATGCCAGATTGAAAAGCATGCTTTACATCTTATCAGAATTTCCTTATATGTTTAAGCATAGTTTGCCCTGGAAGGTGTAATAAATGAATGCAAATGTGCCATTCTCAGAATTTTTACTGTATATATTTATACAGTATAATATAAGTGCATACAACATGTATATATACTCCAGGAAGGCTTCAGCATCTGTGTTCTGTCTCCTTTCTTCAACCATGTGTGGCTCCCTGCTGTCACTATCTCTCAACATACAAACTAGTTTCAATACTTCCCAAGTGAAAGCTGAAGTAGAAACTGTAAGGGTTCTTTGGAGAGCCATTTGTGTTGGATGGTGTTTTGCTGGGGCAAGCACATGAAAGAGTGTTTTCCTGAAGTGGACATAGGTGAAAGGGTAAGGCAAGCTCGTGAAGGAACGTTTAACCTAAGCAGACACAGGAGAGAGGATGTTCTGCTAACAGGTGAAAGTACATGTGATAAAGAATTCTTTGCTTACAGCATGTATGTACTAGTCTTCCTTACATTTTAGTAGTTGAGCTGCCTTTGTTGGGACTCCATGAGAGAAACACACAGAAAATGTTTTGGTGGTGTACTGCAGTTTCTTGCCACTTCTGCAGGCTTGGACTGATTGGATGTCCATGCTGAGGCAAGGCATATGGAGGACATATGATGTTTGGAGTGCATAAATAGGACTCTACTAAGTGAAGGAGAACTTGACTTGCTAGTACAGCTAGATGTGCAATGCTTTTGGGTCTGGTGTCTTTCCTGATCTTTGCTTCTCTGAGAGAGGAATAGCCAAGAACTTCTGGTGCTCCTCTGGGTCCCTCCTCCTGACTCAAGGCAAGACTGAGGCCTGGCTGTCTCTGCTAGGTCTTATTGCTGTTGTTAACCAACCAAACTAGACTGCCATTATATCTGTGAACTGTTTGCTAGTGGACTGAGCTGCCACTGCCTGCTAACCTGTGAACTGAACTGCTAATATCCACACAACACAGATGGGAGTTGCTCCAAATAACCTTTCTAAATAGGTACACTACCCTGAATCCTTTCTTTTTCACTATCTATGGTGCATGGTGGGCTATAAGGGAGGTTAAAGTATTTAAGAAACATCATTAAAAATAAGGTATTGAATAAATTAAAGTTACAGAAAGCAGTTGGGTATTTGGAGATAAATCAGCTTTGCTTGTTCATTTAATTATTCATCAAATATTTACAAAGGATTAATAATGTGCTCAAATCTCAGGATGTAATGTTGAAGAATAAACAGATCCTGAGGCAAGGCAGTCCACAGTCCTTTGTAGGCCTGCAGACTCAGAAGCCCCGAACATGGCTGTATTAATTAAGTAATAAATGCAAGGCTCACTCATGAAGTCATTCTACAGCACTACAAGTCCACCAAGGGCTGTGGCCTGGAATCAAAAACCATTTCTGTACTCTTATTTGTTGCGTTTCTTTTTTTTATTTTTATTTTTTTTCATTTATTTTTTTATTATTATTATTTTCTTTATTTACATTTCAAATGCTATCCTGAAAGTTTCCTATACCCCCCGCCCCTGCTCCCCTACCCACCCCCCACCCACTCCCACTACTTGGCCCTGGCCTTCCCCTGTGCTGGGTCATATAAAGTTTGCAAGACCAAGGGGCCTCT
>NC_034613.1:143310605-143353840 GCF_900095145.1 Mus pahari
CATATTGTTGTTCTACCTACAGGGTTGCAGCCCCCTTCAGGTCCTTGGGTACTTTCTCTAGCTCCTCCATTGGGGACCCTGTGTTCCATCCAATAGCTGGCTGTGATTTGCTGCATTTCAATGAGTCTTGTAGTTAATCTCCATTGCCAACTTACTAGGTTTAGAATCATCTACCTAGGATACTAAATTCTGTGTGTACTTGAGAATGACTGCCTGGACCAGGTTAACTTAGGTGGACAGACCCATCCTAAATGTGGGCAACACTATGTCATGGACTGTCATCCTGGAGTGAATAAAAATATAGAAAATAAGCTGAACACCAGCATTTGTGCCCTTCTGCTTCTTGACCAAAGTTGGATTGTGAGCAGTTACCTCTCTCCAGTTGTCATGCCTTCCCTGCTGCCTCTTTTATTGCTCAGAGGAAATACCACGACTAAGACAACCTATAGAAGAAAGACATTATTGCAGGGACTGCTTTTAGTTTCAATAGCATGGCAGCATGCAGGCAGGAATGATGCTGGAGTAGTAGCTGAGAGCTTGTATGTTAAGACAACAACCATGAGGTAGAGAGAGCCAACTGAAGTGACATGGGCTTTTTACACCTCAAATTCATTCTTGTTGAAACCATCACAGCTGCCATAATGGACAATATTGCCTCTCCTACCCTGTGAGCCCAATTAAACAGTTCCTTCTTTAAGCTCCTTTTGTTAGGTATGGTGTCAGAGCAATGAGGAAAATAATTAATATAATGGGCTACCACATAAGCTGTACATTCTGTTTTCTAACCTACACCGTTAATTTTAACTTTTCTACGAGTACTTTTCTAAAAGATTGTTGGCAGAACTAAATGAATTGATATGAAATATAGTAGAAGCTTAAGACATAGTAACAACACAATTACTGTAAGCTAAAGGTGTTCCTATTAAATATTTCAAACACTTCAATGAAAATGATGTGATCAGGAAAATGAGGAAGGTAAAAAAAATCAATTTAATGGGTAGCTTGAATACTAAGTCTTCATATTCCTTGTTCAGCACTGTGTATAGGAAATAAAATGTGTTAGACCTTAAACGCAGGAGGGATAGTAAGTTCTCAGACTATAATGCCATACACAGCAAAGTGTCAAATGTGAGATATATACCTAATAACTGTCCACACACACAAGAATTCACTTAGTCAACATAACCATTTCTTTAGTTCCTCAAAAAAACAAGAAATATAATAGAAACCTGGGGCTTCAAAGACAAATTAGATTAACCCTCTAATAGAAAGGTGAACAAGTGTTTTAAAAATATATCCAATAAAGTATTCCAGATAGAGACTAAGTGCTCCTGTCATCATTTTTAATGACATACATTCCTCTTCATCCTAGGCTTTATAAATCTGGAAAGATAATGTAAGTTTATGACCCATACAAACAACTTCTTTCTCTTTCTAAACAGCAAGAAGGGAAAACAAAATCCTGGCTGTTTTAGATTCAAGGAAATGCTGTGAAGAGCCAAATGACATAACACATAGGAATGTTCTTCATAAATTTTAAACAAAACCGATATTGCAGGGTTGCATATTTTAGTTGAGTTGCTCATATCCAAGTTTGATCAGTACAAATGTGGGGATTAAAGATTAATATAATCTACCTATTTATTTAATAAATGTTCATTGGATGCTCACTGACTGCTAGTGTTAGAATTAGCATGAAGATGATATTAGAGATATTAGTCCAGTCCTATTTTTCTTTTTTCTTTTTTATTGTTTAATTTTTTATTAGATATTTTCTTTATTTGCATTTCAAGTGTTATTCCCTTTACTAGTTTCCCCTCAAAAACCCCCTATCCCCTCCCCCTCCCCCTGCTCACCAACCCACCCACTCCTGCTTCCTGGCCCTGGCACTCCCCTATACTGGAGCATAGAACCTTCACAGGACCTAGGGCCTCTCATCCCATTGATGACCGACTAGGCCATCCTCTGCAACATATGTAAGATCAAGAATCAACAAATGGGACCTCATAAAATTGCAAAGCTTCTTTAAGGCAAAGGACACTGTCAATAAGACCAAAAGGCAACCAACAGATTGGGAAAAGATCTTTATCAATCCTAAATCCAATAGGGGGCTAATATCATATATATATATATATATATATATATATATATATATATATATGAAGAACACAAGAAGTTGGACTCCAGAAAACCAAACAACCCTATTAAAAATTGGAATACAGAGCTAAACAAAGAATTTTCAACTGAGTAATATCGAATGGCCTTGAAGCACATTAAAAAAATGTTCAAAATACTTAGTCATCAGGGTAATACAAATCAAAACAACCCTGAGATTCCACCTTACACCAGTCAGAGTGACTAAGACCAAAAACTTGGGTTACAGCAGATACTGGTGAGGATGTGGAGAAAGAGGAACAATCCTATTTCTCTAGAGCTAGTTTATGATTAAAAGAGAGAGAAAGAGTGAAGCAAGCATTCTGGGGTGGGAAATATTGGGCACTTCTAGAACTCATTTGCACCACATGGGAAGAAAAGGGATTACATGAAATATTCCATTTATTCACTTATGTACTACTTGAGAATATCTTTAATCAATAACTCACACAGAAGGAAATATAAATGTTCAGCTTTTGTTTCCAACAAGGATGGCTACAGGGTGTTCTCCCAGTCTAGATTTCTCTTAAAGGATATGACAGAGACTACTCATTGCCTATTGGACCTTGTCTGCAATGACTCACTGTTTTAGTTTTCATTCTTGTCCACTTTTTTTGCCCTCTTACCCACTGTTCCTGGTTGTTAATCCATAATAATTCATTTGTACACAATCTCTACTCTGGGGAAAGCCAACCTTACTCAGATAGAGTCATGAACCTAATCATGAAGACATTGCATTAACATTGTAAGCCTATGTGCAGGTGTATGTAGTTGGTCTGAAAGTGGGCAGAAATGCTAGAGGAATTTCAAAAGTTTTTAGCAGCCTAAGAACATCAAGGAGACTGAGATTTCGAAGCTCTGCACAACCCTGGCTGACAGTTCTGTTTCCTTTCTCTTTGCATTCAGATAAAGATACAGCCAATCAGGCTCTCCAGAGCAGCTGCACTATGGATTTTCTAAAAGGAGTGCAGGAGCTATTTCTGATCTTAGCTTTCCTGTAGGAGCTATTTATTATCCATTCTATATTTCTATGTCGTCTTGCACCTGCCACATCACCCCTCAGGAGTCAATAACTCTTGCTGAAGGTGTCATTCTGCAATTTATATGGCATATTGCATAATGTCACTGATGGACACTTTTAGTTAATACCCTCAAGTATTCTGCCTTATCACTGAAGCAGATAATTTCCTCTGGCATTTGTATGAAAGACTGGACACTGACAATGCACCTGCTCACTTGAGACTTTATGTATGCAGTGTTTATTTTGGCACATATTGTTAAAACATGGCTCCAAATTTCTACACAATTACTGTATTTTTGAACCTTTGGGGGAAGAAGAAAAGCCCCACAGCAAACTGACAATTTAATCATGGAGGCTTCACTATGAATCTACTTCCATCAAACTCCAAAAAAGATATCTTCACCCATTGTACAGTGCTTTTAGCTATACATTTCTATCTCTTAAATGAATCCAATGGAAAGAGGGGTGATGTGCAATGCTCTTTACCTGGAAGGCCTTTGTAAGCCAGTTCCAAAAGGATACAGTAAACAAATCATGTATGTATTTGTGCCAGTTAAATCATGTATGTATTTGTGCCAGTTACAGAATTCAGTAGGCAGAAGTTTAGAATTTTCTCTGTTTGGTAAATATATCTTGTTAGGAAATTTTTATGTCATAAGCTTCAGGGTTTTTGCCTCAAGTGTCACATTCATACAGTTTTCTGGAAACCTTGTATTTTATAAACTCGGGTGTCATTCAGGAGAACTACAGAAGGGAAGCCACTTGCTGCATTTTAAATGGGAATATTGACTGAGAAATACACTGAATGAAGTTGTGAATAAATGAGGCAGATGTGCATGAGAAACAACTATGAGTCTTAGAAACATAGACGTATAGGTGTCCTAGACTGTGAAGAATTCTCCCTATTTTTGGAGAGCTATAGAGAATATATCTGATAATAATGTGGGGCTAGTTTGCTAAGACCCAGATCAAGTGTGTCTATGTAGCTTATCACAGAGAGGCCACTGGTTTCAGAGAAAAGAATGAGGATATTTATTTATATTATGTGGAAGAGAGATGAGATCATATCAGTACACATGTATGTGTTGCTACATATGCATATGTTCATGCATGTATATAAAAGCCAAATTTAGCCTTTGGTGTTATTCCACGAGTGCTGTTAACCTTTTATTTGGCACATGCTTTCTTTATGTTCTGCTCCTTGCATCTCTTGCGGGATTTTGGCCACCAAGTCTTGGATCCACGTTTCATCCTTCCTGGTGCTGGGATTATAAACATACACTACAATATCTGGGTTTTGACAACATGGTCTCTGAGAATTGAACTCAGGTCTGTATGTTTACATGACAAGCACCTTACTGACTAACATACCTTCATTGTTCATGTCATGATCACTTTAAGCAAACCAACTTAGAATATATTTTATTCATATTCACATCTTCTTAATTAGTGACTTATATGGGAAGACATAGCCTATTTTAAGTGGTGTCATCCCTGGTGTGGTAACTCTGGGTGCATATAAGAAAGCAGGCTGAGCAAGCCATGAGTAGCAAGATACTAAGTAAAACTCTTTCATGACCTCTACACTAGTTCCTTCCTCCAGGTTCCTGCCTTGAGTTCCTGTTCTGTTTTCCCTTAATAAGGGACTAGAAGCAGTACGTTGAAATAAAACCTTTCATCCTCAAATTGATTTTGCTGATGGCCCTCATCACAGCAATAGGAACAGTAGAATTATATATGTCTTTTTATATCCCTTTTCTTTTGGTTATCCCTCCAACTGATTTCTAAATGGGATCCTGCCACCACTAAGGCTCAGGGAATATTGAGGGAGAGGAGGCAGAAAGATGGGAAAGTGTGGAAGAGCTGAAGGATGGAGATTAGTGTTCTAAAATACTCTCTACTGCCAATGTCATGGCTAAAAGAGTTCACTTTAACCCTGGTTTGCTACAGAAGTGATCTCCAGGTCTTCTGCATTACCAAAGTTTTTGGTGGTGGAGAGTTGCTGGGGTATGAAAGTTATTCTTTTTGAGGATGTGGCCCCTAGTAGGTTTTCCATGTTCCTGTTCATGGACCCACATCCATGCACACAGGAGCAGCACTAAGTGAACCCAGAGTTACAAAAGTGTGACATAAAGTTGAGGAGGGGATATTGAGTATAAATGAGGAGAATTTGTGGAGGAAATAGGGCCAGAAACACTCATATTTTGTTATATACATGTATGAAAAATGTAAGTATGTACATACTACCTACTTTTCCATAAATAGTCTTGTACATGAATTTATGACTCCTAAGTCAAAACCAAGGCAAGACTTGGCTGATTTACTCAGTAACTCAACCATACATTTCCAGGTTTTCATGTGAAAAAATAACTGCCTTAATAGTATTGAAAGGTGAAATAAAAATATGGACTACTACAAACTTCCTGGACAGAATTAGTGATTTCCAAGAGAAGAGACCAATTTTCTAGCAAGATTAGATGAAGCTAAGATCTTCTGTGCATGAATCAATAATTTATGAAAGAACACACTGAAATCTATTAACTTAGAATATCAATACTAGGGACTACAAATGTTGGAAGGAAACTTAAAAAAAAATCTTGGTCTGTTGTTTATAAATGATACCAATGAATCGGAGATCGGAGAACATGTTTCCAGCCATAGCTGTCAGAATTTTAGTATGACACATGAGACTTAGTTTAAGTTATTCTTTTTTCCTCTGTGGTGTTTCAGCTCTTGGTTTGGGAAAGGCATTATGGCACACAATGTATTAGACAAAATACTATAAAGAAGGCATCACCCATTAAATTTTCTAGTTCTACAATTGTTAAACTAAAGAAACCAGTGGATCTCTTGAATATTTCAGGTGCCTCGATCTAGTTACTCAGCAGAAGCAAAGATTGACAAGTATGAGGTACAGGATAAATGTTTCAAATTTTAATTAAAGCATTAAAATTTTACACATTTGTGAAATTTTATGTGGCATTTTAGTGTGTGGATATAGTGCGTATTGTTTAAGTCAGGGTGAACATACTTATTTTCTTACATTTTTATCATTTATCTGTGTTAAAACATCCACTCTGTTATGAAATTGCTTTAATATTAAATCCTGAATTCGTTGATTTAGTGTATTCATGGAAAATTCCTGCAGTAAAATTAGTCAGTTAAAAGAAAAAAAAGTCGAATACAAGAAACCCACTGTGAATATTAGGTGATACGGCTATAAGTTATCCTAGGTCATATCATCTAACTTGAATGGCCCAACGAGTTAACTAAACACTTGAGGCTCTTCTTTTACAGAGACTTTGAGGTTCCAAGCTAAATAAATAAGTTCCCACCTCTCAATACATTTGTGGGACGTGAAAACAAAAATACTTCTTTTCCCTAAAACAATATCTGATAAAATGAAATCTTAATTCCCTTGTTAGACATGAAGTGGTTTCTAGGAATCAACACAGATATTTAAATAGAAACAAATTGGAAGATTAGAGATTATATTAAATTCCACAAACACTTGGGTTTTAAAATGGAAGAACATTTCTGTGCTAAAGTGGATGAGGTTTCCTAGAGAAGCAGAATGGTGACAATAAATAGCTCCAGATCAGGCAGGGGATGGTAGACAAGTGATGCTTTCCAGCGCTCCCCATTTCCTGAAAATACACACTGCTTACTCTTCTATGCTCTTTGAATCCCTCACCCAATGATTCTTGTTCTTTAATGATGCATCAGTTAGATGTAGAACTGAAGGGCATGAATAGAAGAATGTGTCTTAGAAATATTGTCCTGAATAGATTTGGAATCACATCTTGTATCCAAATGTAAGCTCACAGTGTGTTTCATCATGGAATTGCCACTGGACAGTCAAAACAATATTAGCAAACCTACCAAATTATCAGAAAGAAAACTATTCTGTTACCAATAAAAACACCTTTTATTTTCGATCCTACATCTCACATGGCCATCTGGTCTCTCCATGTTTAAATTTCTCATAACTCTCTCACATATTATAACTAAGATAAACACACACACACACACACACACACACACACACACACACACACACACACATGCTGGACATATAAATGCCATGCTGCATTATACTCTTCTCTCATTTATATGTTCTGGGGTATTGTTTATCTATCAGGACAATATCTATGAGAAATACCCCTTCTTTACTTCACTTTCTCCAAATTGATAAAGGAAGGCTCACTAGAGTTATCGTCCATTTTAGAGGCATCTACTTGACCATCTGAATGTTGACAGGGAGGTAACTTTGCTTATAAATTGACATTTAGTCTGGTTACCTTAAATTGTCACCACCTTCAATGTCCAGCACTCTTACACATCTATTCTTTCTATCCTGAAAAGCTAATCCACCAGGGAGCTCTCTTAACCTCTGAATTTGGCTTATGAAAAGGTCCCATGAGAAATGGAAAACAGAAGAGTGAGGTTAAGTGATGTATCCCCTGCCTCTGGCTAGACTGCAAGGATTATCCATACTGTGTCCCCATTACCAATGGGTGGCTTCTTTGGATGGAGGCCTTATGCTAGAGTAACTGCTCCCTTTTGTCTTTCTTCAAGTCTTAACAGTTGAGTCAAAGAATACCACATTTTCTGGTTTTTTTTCTTTTCTTTTCTCCTCTCCACTGTAGAGCACTTCATCCAAGGTCTCTCTCTTTGAGTTCTGAAAGTCTCTCATCTCCCATGTCTCCAGTACATTCTAGAGGGGCCCCCCACCTCCTACCTCCTGAGGTTGCTTGTTTCCATTCTTTCTGCTGGCCCTTGGGGCTTCAGTCCTGTTTCCAATACCTGATCCTGTATCGTCCTTCCCCTCCCTGTCTCCTCTCCCATCCAGGTCCATGTCTCCCTCTGCCCCTCACCCCAACCCTGTGATTGCTTTCTTAGAGGACTAACTACCCCCAACCCACAGTTAGCTGAGAACTCAACTCAAGATCCACTCTAAAAGAACTCCTGAGAATGGCTACAAACCAACTACCATGATAAACATATTTAAGGGGGGGGGGAGGCAATTAAACTGAAAGAATACCACATTTTCAATTTTCCTAAAACGTCTTACACCCATTTTGAGTGAACCACACAATTTCTTCTTTTTTCTTTTTTCTTTTTATTTATTTTTTATTATTTTCTTTATTTACATTTCAAATGCTATCCCAAAAGTTCCCTATACCCTCCCCACGCCCCTGCTCCCCTACCTACCCACTCCCACTACTTGGCCCTGGCCTTCCCCGGTGCTGGGTCATATAAAGTTTACAAGACCAAGGGGCCTCTCTTCCCAATGATGGCCGATTAGGCCATCTTCTGCTACATATGCAGCTAGAGACAGGAGCTCAGGGAGTACTGGTTAGTTCATATTGTTGTTCTACCTACAGGGTTGCAGCCCCCTTCAGTTCCTTGGGTACTTTCTCTAGCTCCTCCATTGGGGGCCCTGTGTTCCATCCAATAGCTGACTGTGAGCATCCACTTCTGTGTTTGCCAGGCACTGGCATAACCTCACAAGAGGCTGCTATATCAGGGTCCCTTCAGCAGAATCTTGCTGGCATGTGCATTAGTATCTCGGTTTGGTGGCTGATGATGGGATGGGTTCCGGGATGGGGTAGTCTCTGGATAGTCCATCCTTTCATCTTAGCTCTAAATTTTGTCTCTGTACCTATATCCTTTCAAGGGTATTTTGTTCCTTATTCTAAGGAGGAATGAAGGATCCACATGATGGTTTTCCTTCTTGGTTTTCTTGTGTTTTGCAAAATGTGTCTTGGGTATTCTAAGTTTCTGGGCTAATATCTGCTTATCAGTGAATGCATATCTAGTGACTTCTTTTGTGATTGGGTTACCTCACTAAGGATGATATCCTCCAGATACATCCATTTGCCCAAGAATTTCATAAATTCATTGTTTTTAATAGCTGAGTAGTACTGCATTGTGTAAATGTACCACATTTTCTGTATCCATTCCTCTATTGAGGGACATCTGGGTTCTTTCCAGCTGCTGGCTATCATAAATAAGGCTGCTATGAACATAGTGGAGCAGAACCACATAATTTCTATACTGGGCTACTCACCATCCAGCTTTTACACTGTATCCTAATCTTTATTGAAATGAGATAACAGAAGAGAAAACTGACATTATTAATATATAAATAAAATATGTTTATACCCCAAACATAAAGATTAAAAACTACCTTTACATGTATATTTTGTATACACAAATATGCTCCCTTGTAACAAATTGATTCCTTGTTTTGACAGTACATAGAGAAATGAGATTTTTACTCCCAAGAAAATATGTCCCCCTCTCAACAAAAAAAGAAGAAATGGAAAATAAAAACTATCCAGTATCATGCATTACAATTGCTTATGTATTTCCCACATTTATGCTTAATCCAAGACTTGTTTTGGCCTCTTGAATGGAAGTATGCACTAAACCGAGCCATCATTTGATGTATCCTTGTACAAATGGAAAGTTGGTTGTACACTTCAGGACAGGACTAAAAGAGAGCACAGCTTCCCACTTGAACTGGCCTAGTTATTGTCCTGGTTGGTGAGCCATAAGAGACTCCAGCAGGGTGCTGCACAAGGGTGACTTCCCCCTTTTTGATGAGAAGAAGAGGAGATAATGAAAAGAGGGATTTGTGAGGGAGGGACTGGGAGAAGAAGAGGAAAGGGGGCTGTGATTGAGATGTAAAATAAATAAATAGATAGATAGATAGATAGATAGATAGATGATAGATAGATAAAATCTATTGACTTTATTCCTAAATTTCCTCCATAGTCCTGTATAACAGTCAGATATTTAAATCCTTTGTTCATATCAATCATTGAGTGGCTTTTACATGTTACAAGTATCTGTTATCAATCATAAATATCCAGAACAGCCCTCTCAAGAGAGTTGTTCAGTGAACAAGTACTGAAGCCATGGTGTCTTCAGTGTCTTTGATCAGAATATACTGTATGAAAAAATATTTTCAGTGGAAAAAACATAAATATTGCTTGCAAAAATCATGTTAAGAGGCTTGATAGATATGTTTCTCTTTCTATGCCTTATTCAAATAATTGTCTAATACAACACCATAGGAAAATATCTATTACCTGTTATAGCATTATTAAGAATAAACCAATGGCTATTCTTTTCTTACTCTAAGCATAATGACTCCAACTAGAATTATTACAGTGTCCAATTATTAAGTGCAGTGACACCTTAATATATCTGGCATTATCGTTTTAATTTTTATTTCTTAAATTACAGATTCATCAGCAACATAGATCATTTTGTCCTTCAAGATAGGAAGGGAAAGAGAGCTCTCTTGAATTCAGTACAAGATGGTTAGACTTTTTAGTGAAGAAAGTAAGTATATGGGGTTACTCATCATTAACTAAGGATTTACACAATACATTCTCAAAACCTACATGATGGGCCTCATTTTCTCATGCTCTTAAGTTCCCATGTTGCAGAGATCAAATGCTCTCTTTAAAACACTTACTGTAAAATTGGAAATCAATTATGTGTGCTTGTGTAATGAACCTTGCACCAACAGTAAGCAACAAATTAATAGCAGCAACAGTTAACTGCAGGATCTCCCTTTCATAGACTGGGTGAGATTTAGTCTGCAGTTTTCATTTGGTTTATTCTTTCAGACAAATCCAGTGTAATAATCATGGGTAGTATTTGAAAGGAGAAATATAATGCCTTCATACAAATGGCTCCCTCTTGGCTTCATACTTAGGCATTTCAAATAACCCTTTTACATTAAAAAATGCTCCCACTGAACTAATAAAAGAAAAACTAAGTGAGATACATAGCAACTGCTGTGCAATCACCAGCAGTAGAATTGAATGTGCTAGAATGTGTCTAATTGGTTTCTTCCAATTTAAAAAAAGTCAACATCTATGAGGATATACTCATGAAGTACAAGTTCTGCTAATCACAGTAAATGCTGAGTTAAATAATGCAAGGATGGTAGTAATAACTCACAGTATTGATAATAGTCCCTCTTACTCTTATACAAGTTCAATTTGTGATTTATTACCCTTTATTAAAATATATTAATTATATATCATAACACATTTTCATGCATTTAAATAATGTAGTTCGATCATATGTACCACTTTCTACCTTTTCATGCCTGCTCATGCCCTTTCATTTCACAACTAGTCCCCCTGTCTAATTTTATGTTTAATTTAGTTGTTGTTGACTTATTGCATGGAAGAGATCAGTTATAAGATATGGGCACCTTAACAGTGACTAGACCAGTGAAGAAAATGTTTCTTCCTGACCCACCAACCATTAGCTACCAATAGATCTTCAGGCAGGGGTGGGGTCTCAGGGGCTCAAAAAGTCCCCATTCCTCCATTGCTACATGTATTTGCTTATTAGTGATGTGTGTGTATGTGTGCATATGTGTACACACACCTATCAACATGATATGGATTTCTGAGCATGTGTATAGCACTATGCATCTGTGGAGATCAAAGAATCACCTTTTGCAAGTCTGTTATTTCCTTTTACCATTGTCTTTAAGGGCTCTTACTGATCACATGATGGAATGCTGAAAGGCTCAATATTATAAAAGTCTTATGCAAGTAATTATAACTATTTACTTAGATGAAAACAACTTTAATAGATAAAAACAAATAAAATGCATGACTATTTGCCAAATTTGAGTTTCAAAAATAACCCAAATGATGCAGTTAAAGGCAGAAGAATATACAAGACATGAATAAGTGTGAAGTTATGTTTTCTCAAAACTGGCTGAACCCCAACAGAAATGTGCATCTTCTAGACTGGGTCCAGGTCTCTTTCCATAATGCTATTCTGTTCCTATGCAATGGGAAATGACATACTGCTAAAGCTTTTGGCATGTGCTTTCTAAGAAATCATTATTATGTTGTGGGTTCTTTCTTTTGATACCAACTATAATTCCTGGCAAGTATCCTGTAGGCTTAAGGCAAGGATTGGGGGCTGGTGTAATCAGTTGGACTGATGTTCATACAGTACACAAAACCTAAAGTAAATCGTGATATAATTGTGGGCTTCAGATGTTTAAATCTTCATTAATATCATTATTGAACAAAACAGGTACATGTAAATTTCATTTTGCTACCCACATGTTTACCTGCAATTGTCTTGTTCTTTAAAACTCACCCAGTGAGCTGGGCATGGTGACACATACCTTTAGTCCAAACACTCAAGAGGCAGAGGAAGGCAGATCTCTGTGAGATCAAGGCCAGCCTGGTTTACCAAGTGAGTTCCAGAACAGTCAGAACCATTACACAGAGAAAACTGGTCTCAAAAAACCAGCCAAACAATAACCAAACAAAACAGCAAGACAAATCCTCACTCAGTGGATCACAAAACAAAATAAGAGGAGTAAATGTGGAAAAGGAACTTTTCGAGAGGAGTGAGAGCCTGACAGGGTAGGAGATGAGAGTAATTATAAAGCCTTTTGTACCTGGATAACAACATCAAGAAAAATTTAATTAATTGAAACAAACCCCCAAAACCTAGGGTCTACATATTCAAGACCAGAAACAATATTTTTAAATAAGGTTTGAAGAAAGTAACTGATAAGCCTTACTATTAATTCCATCATTTGTTTTAATGTGAGATGAGAAATGAATGCAAAACAGGAGCAACAGCACTGTAATTTGAGTCATGATAGTAGCAAGCTAATTTAAGAAATATATTAGTCAGGGAATTTCAGGCAGGAGTTTTGAATATTATTGAAATCAGGCCACACTCATATTACTGTACCTAAAGTAGCATTTGTTCTAATCTGTAATTAAAGCCTGAACAGTCTGAGAGAGAGAATATTCCTTGAATTCTATGTTTCAATACATATTTACAAATTAGTTCTCCTTTGGAAATAGAAGTGTATGCAATGACCAAAGTTCAGACATGTTGAATGAAGGAAAATTCTTTCGATTCTAGGTCCCCTGGTAACCACTTCCACTTCTTAGAGGCAACCAATATTCTCTTCTGTATCTTTTAGATATTTTAATGCATATACAACCAAGTTTTATGTATATACACATATAGCCATGGTATATGTACATTGGAAAGGGAATGTATGAACATACTAAAAACACTTTAGAAAGTGGTTTTATAATTTGTTCTAAAGTATAGCATTCTTATTTTCAATCATCTAATTTTCTTTCTTTTAGTTTTTTTTCTAGTTTCCTCATATTTCTGGTTTCTTCCACTTTCAGTATATAGCCAAGGACCAACAATTTTTCCTAATAGAAATGACAATCATCTTGTAATTGGGCATGGTTATAGTCCAGTTGAAATAAGTACTGTTGCCATTTTAAAAATGGAGGTCTACAAAAAGCACATGCTGCATTTATATGCATGATGTTTTTACTCTGAAACTTACAGGTAT
Organism: Mus pahari; assembly: GCF_900095145.1. NCBI lineage: Eukaryota > Metazoa > Chordata > Mammalia > Rodentia > Muridae > Mus > Mus pahari. Next base: position 143,324,171 of record NC_034613.1, read on the forward strand.
CTGAAAAACAAGCATTTTACATTTTCTAACAATTAATCTAATATGTTTCAACACTGACATTATTCTGTTGGGCTTTTCTCCCCATTCTAAGACTTAAATAATGAGTTTACCTCAAACCTGTTGATAAATTCTGGGAAATCCTAAATTAAAGCAGAGTAAGAATTCTGTGAGGAAAGTCATCGTGCAATGGATAATTCATATAATTTCATAATTTTTACCAATGTAACTGAGATGATGTTTTCTGCAGTTTCTAATAAAGTGGAGATCTCAGAATAGCCAAGGTTTTGGTATGTTTTAGAGTGCCTGGGGGCTTTTACTACTTTTTGCAGACTCATGCCTCACACTTAGAAGCATCCTATCCTTCATTTTTAGAATTTAACATAATGTCCAATATCCATGTGATCAAACACATGATCATGGTTGGCTACTTTATTCCTAACTGAGAAAGGTACCATTTTCACCTGTTTCAACTGGATAGGAGTTGATATTCATATCTGAACTTTAACTGAATTGTGCTACAGTCTCCAAAAGTCAAAGCCTGAAGATACTTGGTTTCATGGAAGAGGATCAACCCAGCTCTAACTATATATGAAATGTTTCTTTAGCTACTAACTCACTGGACATTTCAGAAAGCTATATTGAGTGCAAATGTAGGTTTTAATGTCACATATTCCAGTTTCAAACATAGATCTCTAGATTTGAGAAAAATTAGTTGGCATGGCAAGCACAAAGATGAGAAATGAATATTACCCCCTAATATTATCTACTCCAAATTCTATCCCCAAGACTGCTGCAATGCAATCTATTTGTTCACACTGGAATGAGATTCAAGATTTAACTTGAAGTTAATTTTATTTTCAAAGAAAATTGTATTAAAAGAGATAAAGGCTTTGTTTCAAAATGAGAGAAACAGAACTAATGCATTTTATCCATGTTTGAGCATTTCATTAAATGCTTAGTGTTGAAAGTAACACTTTCAAGGTACAAAGTGACAAAAGCAAATGTGATAGGATGATAGAACACAGCACCATGATAAATCAAGTAAAATGAGACCAGTCACCCAAGTGGAGGAAAGACACTTCTCTGTTGATACAGAATCAACCATTTTCTATGGTGTTAAGACAAGGTAATTGTGAATGGGTATACTTGTGTTTTGCTTTTGTTTTTGTTTTTTCTGTGCAGAGAAATTAGAAAATTTAAGTTTTGACAGGGTCTGATTTGCATCTTTATGTATCTTACAGATAGAATTCAATTGGCAATTCTGACTCATGATTTTGTTTATGCACTTGTGCCTCAGCACGTAAGAAAAGCTATTTTTCCCTATAGTTTCTAAGAATGTCTCTCAATTACAGGGATTAAGACTGAATCATTTTTTGTTTCTTTCCCTAGTTTGCATCTATCTTCCTTCATATATGTATGTCCATGATGACATCTTTCAAAACCCATCAGGGAAAGGGAATAGACATGCAATATTTTTCTGACTTGCAAGTACATTGGAAAAAAAGCTTTCCAATAGGAAAAAGTTATACATTTATATTTGCTTTTCTTGTTTCCAGTGTGAAGGAATGGGGAAAGCAGAGAAACCACCTATGATTTCCTAAGGCTCATGAAGTAGCCATTCACCTTATCTTAGTAACCCATATTTGGTATGGCTTTTGTTCTCGTGGTAAAAATCTGTCTTTCTCTCTTCTTCTCGATCATTATTGTTATCAATATCAAGATCATCATGTTTATTATTATCACAACCAATTTGCTTTAGAAGGAGTCTCTTCCTATTCTAGATGCAATCGCATCTCTTAATTGCTTTTCATTTCTACATACTATGTAAAATTTCTCATTCACACATTTACAAACAAATATTAGTACTATAGTTTTCTTCCTAGGTTATTGATGCTCCAAGTTTCCAATTATTTCTCAATCTTAATTTTGTCCTTGACACTAATTTAAGAGCATTTTTATTTGTCACTATGTCTACTGCTGCCCAAAGTCCCACTCTCAACATCTAGTAAGTCAATTCAAAGCAATCATTTCCACAGTTTAATCTGCATTTCTTTCTATTTCTTATTTTCTCATTCTACTAAAAAGGATGAGTTATTTGCCTTAAACTATCATAAACTCCCGTGTGTATATGTAGAATAGGATACTATCCTGTCTTCTTAAGAACAGTGTAGCGTAGATTAATAATACATAAATATGCATATTTATCTTATTAGACATATAATGTCCCATTAGAGTGCCAAGGACATGAAATTACTTTACCTTAAAATATTAGAGAATCATTTACATTGAAATACCAAGCTCCTTAAACTAAAGAACACCTTGGAAAGATGTCAAGTAATTGACCTGGTCTGATATAAATCGTCTATCTAAATAAGTTTGTGAGGAAATAATGATGTTTATTATAGTAGAGAGTTAAACGGAGAAGACAAAACTCAATGACATTCATTCACTTTAGAATTGAAATTTGTAACCTGTACTGACACATCTTTTTTACATTATCTTTGTTTTCCTACATTGTTTTTGCTCATTTTACATTGCAGGAGTGGCTGTGAGGAAGTGTTGTTTAGAAATAACTTCTTAGTGTCTTAGAGGCAAATAGTGTCTGTGAAGCAGCACTGTGTTATAATGTGTCAACCTTTCTTATAAAATCTTTCTACCCATATATTCTTGCTTGCATTCTAGAATCAACACTGACCATTGGAGAGTTTACTGGCGAATGTACACTCATGAACATTTTTCGGTACATTTGGACTGAAAGGAACAGAGCATATATAAGCAGCACATTGGTTTGGGTGATGATATGCCCTATTATGTGTTTTAATGACACAAAAAAGTTTAGTGTTTTGCACTGGATATAGCTGTACACTTAATAGTTAATGTTTTAACAGTATGTATAACTTCTGGTTCTGTGATAAGCTGTCCTACAGTGCTGAGACTTCTATCTAGAGGACTGTGTATGGACAAGTCTTTCATAAGTATACAGAGTAAAGTTGTCTTTCAAGAGTGAGAGATGGGGCCACTCACCCATCTCAAAAATTTTAACCCAGAATTGTTCCTGTCTAAAAGAAATAGAGGAACAAAGAATGGAGCAGAGACTGTAGGAAAGGCCATCTGGAGACTGCCCCTTCATGGGATCCATCTCATATGCAGTCACCAAACCCTGATACTGTTGCAAGAAGTACTTGCTGACAAGAGCCTAATATAGCTGTCCCCCGAGAGGCTCTGCCAGAGCCTGACAAATAGAGATGCTGATTCTTGCAGCTAAACATCAGACTGACCACAGGGATCCCAATAGGGAGTTAGGGGAAGGACCAAAGAAGCTGAAGAGGTTTGCAACTCCATAGGAAAAGTAACAGTATCAACCAACCAGACACCCCAGAGCTCCAGGGACTAGACCACCAATCAAGTTGTGCACATGGAGGGGCTCTGTCAAGGGATGGCCTTGTCTGGTATAGGTGGGAGGGGAGACCCTTGGTCCTGTTGGAGAACACTGGGGCAGTTGGGTGGGGGATGGGTGGGGAACACCCTCATTGAGGCAGAGGGGAGAGGTGATGGCCTAGAGGTTTGGAAGCTAGAAAGGAGGATAATATTTGAGGTGTGGGTGGATAGAATAGCCAGTGGAAAAAAGAAAATAAGACTGCAAAAAAGAGAAAGTGATATTCTTTTTCGTTTATCTTAAATCAGTCCTTTAAAAGTTCTGTATCTTTTCTTTGCGTATTGACTAGATCAAAAAGAGGTGACTTTGGACTGCTAACCCCAACCTCTTTGTTCATTGCTCTTTTAGAACTACAATCATCATTTGTAAATGTGACATCCACAGAAGAAACAGTAGAGGGAAAAACTTGTGAAAAATCATAATTCATTCTATGTGCATATTAAAACACTATATAATCACACATATGCTTGCTTTACTAATATTTGACAGGGATAAGAATTACTAATCAGGCAAAAGTACTTATGAACTTGAGAAGTTTTCCCTATCTGGATAAAATGAGGCTTTCTATGATGGGCCTAGTAGGAAACTATCTCTCCAGTATGAGGGACCCTCTCATAGTACACCATGGTACTTAACTTCAAATACCATACACACTCATATAACAGCTTCTTTTTCACATTGAATGTTTTGTGTGTATACACCTGTTTCTTCTCTCAGTTTTCCAAAGTGCCCAGCACCTAGTTTTTCACTCTATGTATGTAAATGAGTAATGCTATTGAAGGCTGACTCTTGGCTTGTTACTCATATAACTTCATTTCAAATATCGAGTTCCTGAGAAGTGTCCACAAAATTGTAGAAAATTGAATGAACTTACAAAGTTTCTTCAGGAAAACGGAACTTAGCTGCCTTTTTAAGAATCATTGTCAATTATAAGGATACTTGTTTTGCCAAAATTACGATATACAACCTTATGGAATGTGCTCAAACTGGGTATATTCAGAGGCATTGCATTTAAAGAAGAAATAAATTTAGAGTTTATTTTTCATGCTAATATTTTCCAATAGTAGGAATCAAAACTCCAGGAAAGTAACATGATTGAATTACTGATGAGCAAAACCAAGTGATGCATGTATTGCTACATAATAGTTAGATTTAAATTATCCCCCTTTATAAAATATCATAAACATTTCACAGTGTATTATGTTACACTCAACAGTTTAGAAAGGACACTTGGATTTAAAATACGTATTAAAAAATGAAAGCATCAGAACAATTCAATTCCAGCAACAATTGTTTGTTTCTTTACTACAGTTTTCTTCTGATTTAAAAACAAAGAATTAAATGGACAAACCAAATCATCTACATACTAATAAATGTATTTTGTAATGTTAAACAAGGAAAAACAAAATTAATCTTTTATTTTTTTTCCAATTAGCCCAAAAAGTATTCACCAACTCTGCCAAGTCTATTTTAGAATCCTATACCATTTCTTTTCATTAATTTCAGATAGATAATTTCAAATCAACAATTGGAATATTTAAATGACTTAGAATTGAAAGTATATGATATATTAAATTAAAGCCTTTTCTAGCAGAGTTCAAAAATTAGAGGCCTGAAAGAATACAAAATAGGACGTATTATATTAAAATTCAGAATTTACACAGACATATTATTGAAAAAAACTGAGTATTTTGGTGTTCACCCATTGAACTTGGTGCATGTCTTCATAGACGTTCATGCAAGCAAACTCTATCATTTGTTTTTCTATTCACTTTCAGTCATAGTTCAACTTAAGACAAAATAAGGATTGTGACAATAATCTCTGTCACTAGGATTACTTGTATAATAGAATAAAACACAGGAAAGTTTTTGAACATGACAAGTGTTAAGTAATATGTAAAATGTTTAAATCTAGAAATATTTAAAAGAAGGCCAAAATAAAACAAATGACATGCTTGCTGATTCTTTTTCACAGTGAGCCTGAAATTGTGCAATGAAAATGTACTTCACTGCAAAGTATTCCTACACCTGAGACATTTCACAAAGCTGCAACATAAGTTTTTACTGGAACCTACCTTTAAAATTTGGCCTGATTCTTGCATCATATCCTGATGTCCTTCCCATTAATTTATCCAAGAAATCTGAAGGAGATAGGGTCTGCGAGGGATGTTTTCCAGACCTGGAGTCATGGTCTTTGCAGAAAGCTTCCCTAAACACATTATTAACTCTTTTAGTAAGAATTACCCTTTCATTTTCTTAGAACTAATACAGAACATTTGAACCACATTTTGCAGAAGATATTTAATATAAGAAGAAAATAGAAAAATGTGAGGTCTTGATCAACTTCTCAACTTGAACAATCTTTAAAGTTAACTTCAACTAATAAGAATAAATCCTGAGCAATGTCAACCAAGTTGCTGAACATTAATTATATTTTGTTTAAGGTGGGATAATATATATTGATTCAGGTTCCAGATTTGTGGACAAAGGATTTTTTGTTTTTAGAATTATCAGAGAACTGAACACAGTTATTTAAATTCACATGATAATATCAATTCTTCATGGCTATAAAAGTTGTTACAACATTTCAGCTTTAAGCTTATCTTTTACCATTTATGAGAAATATATAATAACAAGATAGACTGAATAATACAGTTAGTTATTACATGCATATTTTCTCACTTGCTACCATTCTATTGCAGCTATCAGCATTAGTCTTTTCCAGTGTGTTATCTGAAAAAAGAACATTCACTTGGAATTTTACCACCATTTTAAAATAGATCCATAATGAGTATGTTACTTGAATTATTTTCTCAGTTCTTATTCACATATGAATATGTAAATTGCTGATTCTCCAATAAAGTATTAATGGAATATCATTTCTAAGGCTTTTGACCTTTATCATTATCAAAACAGGAAAAAGTAATGGAAAATTTCTCAGATTTTTAAATCCATTTTAGAAATCATAAAGTATATATAAAATCACATATTTGTTTTATAAGAAGATAAATTCTTTCATAATACATTGCTAGTTGACTGAATGACACTAAAGTGTTTGTGTGTACATATATGTATATACTGTATATATATGCCTGTGTTTTAAATAATTTGTTACTTCTGCCATTAAGATAATATAACACTCATACCAGTTTTTCAAATCAGAGGCATTAATTATAAGTGCAAAGTTGATATGAACATTTGGTGGGAGTTAAAAATTGATTTAGCCACCCAGAAATACTCACATTTCCATATGCAGATTCATCTGATTAATTGAATATTATTTTACTATGATGGTGGTTGGAATGAGGCTGATGATGATGATGATGATGTTGATGATAATGATGATGATGGTGGTGGTGGTGATGACTCTAACAAAAACCCAGCCTACAATCTTTCTTAATGATAGTAAGAGGTGTAAACCTGAAAAGAACATAGGGGGTTTTCCCAGTACCCATAGCATTATTTCTATGTGTACAATTTCTCCTTGCTCTGTAAAAAAATAACATAAAATCTTTTAAAACATTAAATGACCTATATTTTGTTTTAGTAGCATATTTTATGTCTAGCCTGTCTTAGACTCTATGTCATTAACTGGATATTTTACTCACTGGCAATAAAACTGATTGAAGTATCAATTGATTTCACAATTAGTAAATTATATAGAGAATACAAGCATGCAAATATGACATCTCACTTGTTTTAATTATCCACACCCCATTTCTCATACAGACATAAGTACAAAGATGTCATTTCTAATTAAATTTTGATATGCAATCAATTCTCAAATAAACCGAACAGGAGGATAGAGTTGCATAAAGATATTTACTACTTGAAAAAAAAATTCTAAATCATAGACTTCATAGTACGATTTTAGTTAAGAGAAGTCCCAAGTTGGCTGAGAATCAGTGTTCCTATTTATTTTACATCAAATGAGCGTGCTCCTGTGGAATTAATCCAATCAATTCCACCATATGAAAAAAGGAACATTGCACCCAATAATCCCTTTAAATGACTTCCAGAAAAATTTGAAAGCTAAAGATATCAACCTTATACAGAAATGTAAAGAGCACACAACTCACTAGCCTAATCTTAATATCACATTGACGGTGAAAATGTGTGTCAAAATGCATAGAGTGCAGCTATGTAACATAAAACTTGCTTTGGTGAACATTTGCCTCCCTCCCACCATAATTAAGCTTTTTTTTTTAAATGAACAAAAGAAAGCAAACTCTCCTCTCCAACATTGAAATAGTAGGATTCAAGGAACAGACAGACAGATCATTGCATACTTTCTCTTTCAAACAGTTTTCATGTGGAAAATATAAGCATGCAAAATCATTTCACCTACCTGAAGTGGTTTGTCCCTAAGAAAAATGCAAACAAGGCTGTCAAAATGTTCACTAGCTGCCGGTTCATTCCTGTTTCTGTGATGGTTGTGGAAAATATCCCGAAATGATTCCAGAAAGAAGACTAGGACAAAGTGCCTATTTATTGTCCAGACTCAAAATCTGGCAGGAATCTAGTTTCCTTGAAAATCAAAAAGAGATTTGGGGTTGTACAGTTTGCTGAGAAAAAACAAAAAGTGCCAGTCTTGGGCATCATGGTCAGGTCAAACCAAGGCTCAGAACCATCAGTTAGCCCAGGAGAGACAAAGCCTCAGAACTGATGAATCCCCTAGCTGCTTTTCCTGAATAATAAAAATGCTGTTACCTTAATCGCATCACCATGCAAAGGGGCTGGTGACAATGCCACGCTGGAAGTCAGGCTGCTGTAGCTTTTGTTTTATATCTTTTCTATTCAGCAAATCCCCTTTCCTTAGGAAATGTTCTCTTTTAAAAAGAAGTTGTAAATGAGGGAGAAGAAAAGACTCTGTGTATTGGAGTGTTTGGGGGAAAGAGGGGGAAAAAATGCTGAGATCCTGTGCTGGAATGAGGGCTACAGAAAGAGACGGAGACGTGATCTTACCCAGCCTATAAATTTCAGCACTCGGACAGCTCCTAGCTCTGAAGTGCGCATGTTTCCTATTTCAGTAGCTTGGGGCGGGGGTCGGAGAGAGGCATTTGAGAGGAGATGCGCCTGCTGTTGAAATGCAGAGTGACTGATTCTTTGGTGAGGAGCTACTGAAAGGGGTGCGATAACAACTATGGCTAGAGTCTGTGTAGAGGGAAAAGGTGAGGCTAGGGTCGAGCTCCTAGAAATGCCTGTGGGTAGGCGGGAAAGGAGTTTGAAGCAGAAGAGACTGAAAGAGGATTAAAAGTATCAGAAAAGTAAACTAGGAAAACAAAGAACAAGATCCAGCGTACTGAAATTATAATAGGGATATAGGAAATCAACATCTGGTCAGCGGAAGCTAGAGGAAAAGCTAAGTCCTGTGCTGAAGTGGAGAGTGCATTTCCTTGGTACAGAGAAGCTTTCGCATACCAAAAAAAAAAAAAAAAAAAAAAAAAAAAAAAAAAAAGGTTCGCGGAGATCAGCGATTTAGAATATCTTCTGCCTTTCTCAGCTCTTGAGTGTTTTGTTTTAATTTAGCCTCTAGTTCCTAACTGATCTATCTTCCTACTTGGGAAAGTTCGTTCTACTGTTCAGTGCATAAAATCTTGGGGCATCCTCAAGTCACAGATAAATACCAAAAGGGAAAGAAAGGACAGCGAGCCAGCAGGGGGCAGTAGCAATCTTTTCCTACCCGAATTAAGGTTTGAACAGGGTTCCATGATAGAAATGGGGCAAGAAAAAGTGAAGAGCGGGGGCTTAGTTTCACCTCTGCAGTACAGAGTGTTAATCACCAATAAGGGTCAGATAATTAAGTGGATTTTTCCTTCTCCCACACTGGCTGAAAACTGATTGAAAGTTCCTGAGTTCAGTACAAAGCATATCACATAACCTGCTCTCTCCAAATGAATTTACCAATACTGTTAATAAAAAGAGAAAGGGGAAATATTTTCACTCCAGTAACTAGTTTCCCTTGAAAATGTGCACTTACAATGAAGTGGGTGAGGAACTTGCATTTGTCCATGAAATATAACTCCTTAGCCACCTTGACACTCTACCATAGGACTTGATTTGAGAATGCTTTACTATCTTTTATCCCATAAATGACAAGTTTATCTTTGGGTTGGTTTAAATATCAGAGCAAAGTCACAAAAATTCTATACTTTTTCAAAGGTAGATTCTGGGAGGAAAAAAAAATCTAAGTTCTTTTCACTTTTTTTTTTTTTAACACAGGAAGATCCCACTGAAATACAAATTATGATACTGTAGATCTGAGAAGAAATGAAGAATTAGAATACAGCCTTTAGGAACTCAAATGTCTGTAGGCCTGGTAAAGAGTGTATGCATGACAAAAAGACAGAATAGGAGACATTCTTGGAGTGTCACAAGGAGAAAAACTCTGTGAAACAAGACCAATGGCATTACAAAATATGGAAATGTCAAGTAAGATAAAAGTAGATAAAGAATTCATTAGCAAACTGAATGGGAGTTCTTTCTGTGACTTAAAAGGTATAGAGTCTAAATTGAGAGAAACTGAGAAATAAATTAAAGAGGGTAAACTAGATTCTCTCTAAATTGTCGTCCAGATCTCAAATAATAGTGTTACAGTTCTGTACTAGCATCTGGGTGTCTCTTTTAAAACTCACTCTATTTACCTCCTTCTAGCATATTAACATGGCTCTGTGTTTTGAAAGAAGGGGTTAAAAATTGTTTTACTTTGAGCATAATTACAGTATTACATTTGGGACAATCTTTTTTTTCTACTATTATTTCTTCTTTATTTTGGAGATATTCTTCAATCTGCACACTCACATGTACACATGAGTACACACGACCTTTTCCATATTAAATTGACTAAAGAGATACATTTCCGGGAACTGATCTTATTTTGGCTGGAGTATCAGGCCTGCAGAGATACAATCAGGTCTAGAGTTTCTGTGTGGTATAGATGATCTTGAAAGTGAACAGATTCGAAACTGAAATAAAGCGATGCCTCACACTACACCATATAGTTTGTGTGTGTGTGTGTGTGTGTGTGTGTGTGTGTGTGTGTGTGTGTTTAAAATGAGGTACGTTTTTCTAAGTTTAAGTGTTATTAAAACAAATGCATGGAATATATTTTGAATGTAAGCAGAATGTATGCATTTGCTATATTTTATCTCAGAAAAGATTCAGAAACTCTTAATGTCTGTGTGGCATAAATGCTGTTGAAAGGTCATTCAGAACCTTGCTGTTCAGTGTATGACCATGGGCCAAATCCATGGTCATTAGGTAACAAGAACTTGTTAGAAATCTCTATTAGACAATATTATGATACTATAATTTCCCTGGTCTTTTTCTGTAACCCCCCCCCCACACACACACACAGACATACAAACACGTATTTGACTTAGTCATCCATTTGCTTCTTTGAGCATTTCTGCTTCATATCTCTATATATCTTTAAATTCCTCTCATGCTAAAAAAATGTTTCAAAGGCCCCTCTGATCTTCTGTAGTATCCACTCCACTGTCACCAACCCATGGACAAAGCACGCTCTCTGAGATGTCCTTTTCATGCATCTCCACAATGAGGTTTTCACAAAGCTCCATTGATTTGTTTTCAATTTCTCAAGTCTACCCTTTTTTCCATCTTAACTTCTCCAACCCCAGTTGTGAGATTTTGATGCTGTTGTGTTATGTACCTTACGAGTCCAATAGAACCAACAACCTCTTTAAATATGCTCCAACCAGAATGAAGGATTAAAATTAGAATCTGATCACGCATAGCCTCTAATTAATGCTATGGCTCACCACTGATCTTTGGGTACAACAAGAAAATTGCTTAATATCTTCAAAAAGTCCCATATAATCTGACTATACTTACATTTTTCCTCATCTTTACCCTTTTTCAGCCTGTCCATTTTAATCAGTTTGAGCTTCTTGTGCTTGCTGTAGTATTTTATCTCATAAAATGTTCAACTACATTCAAAAATTCTTTCCTCATGAAGGCCTTTCTTAACTTGTGTGGGACAAAAATGGGGTCTGGAGTCTGGACCAGGGCTTGGCTCCTGGGTGAGGCAGGATGTGGGAAGTCCAACTGTGTGGACCCCATGCTGCTGCCAGGTGGGGTTCAGAGTCCCCAGGCCTACATGGAGGCTGATTTTGGCAGGGTCACAGATGCCCCTGGATGTCAAGGAAGAGTTGAGAACAGAGTGTGGGCCCAAGGGCGGCTCTATCCAGGGGCCAAGGGGCCAAGGACAGGAGGAGGAAACTCTGGCAGGTTCTTGTACAAAGGAGAGTCTTTGTCTTGCTTATTCTTTGTTTTCCTTATGGCTACCATGATGTGTCACATAAAAAGAACATTTATTGTATCATATACTCTACCACCACCGTGTTTTACCCCAACACAACCTCACTACAGTAAGGTCAAGCAATCATTGGCTGAAAGTTCTGAAACAACAAACCAAAAATATTCTTTTCTCCTTTGAGTTGACTCAGACATTTTTTGCAGTGTCTTATATGCTTAGAAAAGCTTTATAATGAACAACAATAGAGGATTCATTCCATTAATGCACTCCCATATATTCAGTGCTAATAACAACACATATAATGATGATGAAGATAGTAACTAGGGTACAATTTTAAACATACACTCAGAAATACAGATAAATGGCATAATATAAATAGTTTTATAAGACCACAAATTAATTCTACAAAAGTACTTATTACAAATCAAAGATTTAAGATTATGAACATTTGAAAGGAAATTGCATTCAGTGGATCAGAAGATTTTAACATGAAATAAAAATCAAAATAGAGAGTTATAAATCTAACTTACTTGAACTAAGTTCTACTTCTAAGACTTGTTGGTTATGTGACTATGGGCAAGTCATTTCATCCTTCTGAGCCTCATTCTCATATTGTGTAATATGTAGATAATGTTATCATTTCAAATCATAGCTAAGAAAGGATTTCAGGTTATTATTCTCATTTCCTGAAATCTACTTGTTGTTCAAATTTAGGTTTTGACTTTGTTCTTTGGAGAATTCTACTTTCAATGACAGTAAGACTCAGGAGCTTTGAAAAGGTCTTATTTTCAAAGCAATGAACATCCTTAAGTCTAGTCCTTTTATGCATCTAACTTATCAAATTACAACTAGTTGCAGGATGTGGCAGCCTCATTCTGTTTGATCCACCATATAATACTATAAAGATAAACACATAATGATTGATCTATAACATTATATATCTGAAAATACTTAAATAGATACATAAAAGAAACATTTTAGATGAATGTCAGTATCATCTATTAATAATTACGTCTTAAAAACATTTAGAAGGTAAATAAGACTTCAAAGGTTCCAAAAATACTCACACTCTGGGACAGAACAATAATTAATGCACAGATTTTTTTCCAAAGAAGAGTGTAACATTCATGTACTTTCATTAATTTTTCCTAGTATTCATGATCAAGTGACAAAGGCATACTTTCTATGGTTATTAGCAAAGCAAACAGAATTATTTCTCATTATGTGTGATTAACACTATCCTTTTAGTTACTGGAAGAACAATGCATACCAGTAAGTATTTTTAGTAACCATATTCTGATGCTACTACAATAAAAGTCTTTTCTTAATTGCACTTTGATCACCATTAATTAACATATCCATACAAATACACACATGTATTATTAATAGAAATTCAACAGTAAAAGTCTCAGAGACAAATTCTTGAAGGGAAGGCCAGGGAGATGCCTAATATCCTTCATCAAAACATTAAGCAAACTCTTCTTGAAAATGAGCATTGTTCCTTCCATTTTAAAAGACTAAGTTGACATTATAAAAGAAAGTATTAACTTACAGTTGATACACACTGAGCACTAAAGGAAAATTTGAATTAATAAATCACCTAGTTGTTTCATAAAATATTTAATTGATGAGAATTTCTTCTTCACAAAGAATAATAAAGCTAACTTCAGTTTAATAAAGTAATCCTCTTGAATTATGGGAAAGATTCACATGCCCTATCATTGTCTCATCTTATCACAAGGCTCTAAATAAGAATAGATTTTAATATGAAAAAAAAACTTCTAACATACAATTAGGGGATTGTTAGGATATTTTTAACTTACATAGTTCATGAGTTAAGTAGAAGAAATTTCCCTTCCTTAACTAGGTATAATTTGGTATGCAAATAGCTAAAGGTAAGTGATTTATTAGTGAGATTGGTCAATATGAAAATGGTCTAACATTTTTACAACTGGTGACAGGTTATCTGAAGTTGGAGATCCCTCAAGGTTCTGGTAGAGCCTCTCAGGAGACAGCCATATCAGGCTTCCATCAGCAAGCACTTCCCAGCATCCATAATAGCTTTGATGGCTGTATATGTGATGGATCCCAAGTGACTATGTCAAAGTCAGAAAGCTGCAGAATCAGGAAAGTCAATGGTTTAACATTTAGTTCAAGACCAAAGGGTTGAAAGCTCAGAGCACCACTCACTCCAAGACTTGAGACTCTAGAGTTCTGATATCTCAAAGCAGCACAGTAGATGCTGTTCCCTTACATCCAGGGAAGAGTCGACCAACACACCAGTCTCCTCCAGAAATACACTTACAGCACACCAGAAATAGTGTTTTACTAGTTCTTAGGAATTTCTTGCCAGTCAAGTTGACACAGAAAAAATTAACCATCACAAATGTATTATTGATCAAGTAGAGGGGCTCTCTCTCAGACTGAGCTACTCCATGCAGAGTTTTTGACAGCTCTTGACTAACACAGCAACTGGGTGACACATATGTCCTGTATTTCCTTACATAATAATATTGGAAATGAAAAGAATTCTGAAGCCCCCATTCTTTCATGTTAGATAAGTTGCTAATGAGATATGGTGGTGAAGAAGGAAGCATAGTCTCTACATGTTCATTTGTATAGAGTGCTGCAAACATCAGTATTAATAAGCCAAAGGCAGTCTTCAATGGCCAGCATTGTCCACTGAGCAAGAGTCCCACGGACTGATGTGACTCTATACCCATGTTTCCTTGTTTTCAGAAATACAGTTTTCTTCTCTCCCATGTATTCTGTGGAATACATAGAGATATCCAGCATTCAGAACCACAAGTTTCAAGGCTAGGAAGTCTAAATGTGAAATTTCTGCTCTCCCAGGCTGCAAGCAGACAACTGGATGTCTGTCCAGAGTATTTCTGGATTAAATTACTTTGGAAGTCATTTTAAAACTGGAACTCATCAACTTATTAGTGCTCAGTATTTACAGACCACAAGTGTGCTCAACTTGAAATAATTTCTATTTCCAGCAATGTTTCATGGCAAGTGATTGCTGTTCTATTGGCTAAAGTGAGAAATGCAGATAATAAGAAGGCAAAGAATAAATTGTAGGAAAAGTTCAATGTAATGACATTTTACCATGTTAGAAGGCTCCTGCTTTGCTATATTGTAAAGATGAATATAATGAATAACCATAAAATGGATGGCTACAAGATCACATGCCTTGTACTCTCTCCTAGATCTTATTTGAAACTGATTTTCAGGTTATCGTCTTCTTTGTAATGTCCTACTGAAGTTTTCTTTTGGAGAGTACTCAGAGTTTAAATTCTTGTTACAGATAACCCTAATATCTATTTTCACTCCATAAAATGTCTATTCTGGAGTTGTCTTGGATTCAAAAATTCTAAAACTGTAATTTCAGACAAAGTAAATGATTCAAACTAAAATAATAGCTTTTTGTTGGAAATTATTGGTAGCTGAAGGGGTGTTAGAATCAGAGATGACATTTTCTCATTTATTCACTTGTAGACAGCCAAAAATAGATACTAAGCACTTACAGTAAGTGAAGTGCTATATATATTTTGAAAATAATGAGGCAATGTGTTATGTGTAATGTTTAAGGAATTATATATGCAAAGATGAAAATAATATGATGGAAGTAGAATTTTAGGGTATCACACAGGGAGATTAATTTTTTAATATATAAGAAATATCACAAGTAGACATTCTTTTATTTACTTTTTGGTCTAAACTCTAGTTCTTACCTTAACAAGTTCACAAAAGTAATCTTGGTGGTCTTCCAATTATGATACAAATTAGGAATATGACCTAGTAACTGTGTAATATCAAAGAGCATGACATATCATCTGGAATGAAAACGCAGCAAGTGATCTAATGCATAGGCTTCCTGGCTGTATACTCAAGAGCTTCATGACAAACATTACATTAGAATAATGGACTATGACCTTATCATTATAATGTGAAAACACTGAGCAAGCATAAACCAAAGGAAGTGATGGTGTCATCCCATCTCCAGCTTCATAATAGGCAATATTTAAGCTATTTGTGCCATGACTCATTTCTGGCATAGGGGCTCGCTTTATCTGTCAGACTTATTTTTCTCTCTATTTATTGTCAACTTTGTTCCTAACTCATTGCTCACTGCATTTTGAAAATGTTACATAATGGAACAAGTAGTTTGAAGTGTTTGGAGTGTAAGTAACTTGTATATAAGACTTAAAAAAAGAACAGATATTTGTGTAACCACAGATAGCATAAGACAATAAAAAAAAATCAGGGTTGACTCAAAATGAGTGTCTCAGCCATTGAAAATGTTTACACTCAAGCCTGACTACTTGAGTTTCATCTTTGGAATTTATGGTACAAAGAGTAAACCGGTTCTCCAAGTTGTCCTCTGACCGACACACACGAATTGTGGCACATGTATATGCACACTTAAACACACACACACACAAGAAAATCTGTAAGACAAAACTACCAATGCCTCTATAACCCCCTGAGTGCTTATCCATGCTTCTTTCTCTTGCGTTGATTGCTACACTAAATATTTTTCTATTATTCTTTCTCTACCTTCTTATTTTAGTACACACAAAACTCTTACATTTACTCTTATTGTAAAGTGCTCATAAATTGTGTTCTGCTGTGTTTTGCTTTATTTAGTCAGTATAATGTTATTATACTTAGCAAGAATTCGTTCTTTTTCATGCTCTGCTGCTTCATTCAATGCACATTCCACAATTTATTTATCGGTTCCACTGCTGGTGGGATTTAGAGTTGCTTCTAGTTAGATTTTTTTTTTTTTTTTTGCTACAATGAATAATGCTACATAATGTTCTTGAGCAGTTCTGCTATACATATGTAATGTTTTTCTAGGGTGCATATTTGGAGGAAGAATTGCTAAATCTCAGGGTATATATACATAGCTCCACTTTTGTTACATCCTACTATGTTGTGTCCTAATATATAATAAAAATTTACAGTCTTCCCATAATGTGGAAAAACTTTAATTACTTTTTATTCCTACCAACACTTGGCATTTTCAGACTTCTTAATTCTTGCCAGTCTGAAGATCATTAAATACTATCACATACTGCTTTTAGTTTGCATTTGTGTAATTACTAATGTGGTTGGACGCCAGTGTAATATATTTCCAGATTGTATTTTGCCTTCCAAATGCCTATTTATTGATTAAAGAAACCTTTCAATTCACTTGTTTCTTTTCCCTGATTTATATGTATGAATTATTTTATAGTGGTCATTTTCCAGTTATCATGTATATCTTTGCCCAATTTGTGTGTGTGTGTGTGTGTGTATGTTTGTGGCATGTATTTTTTAAATTTTAATTTAATCATATATTGTTATGTATCAAATATTATTAGTAAATGCAATCAATATTTTCTAAGTTAAACTTATAAATTTTGTAATAGATCTACCTACTAAACAACCAAGTGTTTCTTTTTTTGTCTTTTTATGTTAATAAAGACACTTGGTTCAGATGTTATGTCTTATATTTTGTATCATGTGTTCCTGTATTTTCTCAGTGTTAGAATTAATATCTAAAGTAACTTTTATTTATTTTAATTTTATAAGCAACTGCCATAAACACAAAAGGAAAGACAGATGTGTGTATATCATATATAAATTAAAATTTTGAGTTACCTCTTCTCAGAGTTGGGAGATCAATTTGACCTATAATATTGAGACATATTACAATATGTATTGGCAAATTAATTAAAAGACTTACAATGTCTACCCTTGTTCTAGTAATATGCTGCTATGTAATAAAGTGCCTTTAAATATACTAGTTTAAGACAATTATTTCTCCCTTTGTTTTATTTGAAGATTTCAGTATCAGTACACTGCAATTGCATCATTTACACCCTCCAAATATTCCTTTGTTCCCTCAACTACCTCCTCTTGAATTCATGACTTCCTTATTCATGTGTGGGTACTAAATTCTATGTAAATTACAAAATAGTTGGTTCCATTGCAACAATACATTTTGGTCATATCCCCAATTATTCTTTTTCCTCTCTCCTTTCCCTGATGCTTCTTCCCTCCCTCCCTCTCTCTCTCCCTCCCTCACTCCCTCCCTCACTCCTTCCCTCCATCCCTTTGTTAATCCTTGTCTTTAAGAATAGGTGGATTATTTCTTTAACATGATAATCCTTGATTTGATTTATTATATGCAAATAACATAATTTTCTTTCCTCTTTATGGTGATTCTAGTCTACTGTGCATATACCACATTTTCTTTATGCATTCATCTGCTAACAGGCATCTAGACTGATTAAATAATTTGGCTGGGATGAATAATGCTGAAATAAACAAGAGGATGCAGGTTATTTCTATTGCATTCTGATTTTGATTTCGTATTCTGTTATTCTGACTTTGATTCCTTTCGATATATCCACATGAATGGTAGAGTAGAATCGCATGACAGTTCTATTTTTTTCTTTGCACTTCTAATGTTGTAGTATTATAGTTGGTTGTAAATGTTAACTTGCCACAATTTGGAATCACACTCACAAATAGCATCGATTGAGGAATTGTCTTGATTGCCTTAACTGATGTGGGAACACCCATCCTTCTGGTGGAATCTAGCTAAAAAGAACACTAAATAAAGAAGACTATTCATTTTTTTAGAGGGAGGGGGATGTTAGTCTTTCTTGTCATAGCCAAATTAATTTACCCTGTTGCTTCTGTTGTTAATATTTCAGCTGATATCAGGACAAGCTAAGGCTTGAGTCATCTGAATGTTAGACTGAGCTAGACTTCCATGATGGCTTGCTTGCATGACTGGAATGTTGTACTGGGTGTAAGGTACTGAATAGGAGCACAGATTGAATAGCTAGTCAGGAGGCACATGCATGTTCTTTCCCTGAAGGTTAGCTTCTTACACCATGATGACTGAGTTCTGAGAAAACTCCTCCCCACAGTGAGTACAGCAAAGTGATTTTAGAGAGAAGGTGATGTAAGAGTTCTTCTAATCTAGCCCCAGGAGTCATACGGCCTCCATTTTTCTGCATTTTACTAGTGGTATATATCTCACCAAGTTTTAGGATATAAGGAAGTATTATCAAATGGAAGAAAACATGGTTCATTGGACAGGAGTCTTTGATGAGAATGTCAGCTTTTTAGCTGAGCAATGAAGATTAGATTGACTGCAAAGACTCTCAATAAAAAAGCCTCAAATTTATGCATAAATTTTTCATGTTTTTGTTAAAACATGAAAAGATAAAATGGTCACAAGATAAAGGAAATTCTCAGAACCCTAAAACACAAAAGCATGAATTCATAGTAAAAATCCAAGTGTTAAAAGCACAGTGCCTTGGAGTAGCTTTTGATTTCACAGACCTGTGACTGAAGTGTCAGTGGCACTTTGAGGAGATGGAAAATGAGAAAAGCAGCCTAGAACCCAGAAAAAGTAAAGGTCTATTTATGTGATGAGCCATGCAGTGTGGTTTAAAAAAAAATACAGACAGCTGGAAAACATGCTTACCTGAAACTAGATATTTAATACAACATAAAGTTATAGACTTTTTAGTAGTAGGAAAATATAAGTGTTTATCATACTAATGAATAGTAAGTCCATAATCAAAATACTTCAAGCAAAAAATTTATTTAAAATTCTTCAAAGTGTGCAATCTCAAGAATCTCTGTATAAGCAATTGATACTTCACTTAGGGGAAACAAACTTCAACACAAATCTCATGGTTTTCCTTCAACTAAAGATATTGTGAAGATGATGTGCCAATACAAATCGCAGAACACACAGCAGGAAACTCGGGAGTGCAAGCTAGGAGAAGCAGACTAAGAGTAAAATACATCAGAATTTCCAGATTCAAATAAATGTATTAAATCTGTTTAGCAATTACAAAGAGAAGTGACAAGTAAGAAATAATTGATCGAAAGCACAACCAAATATAATATCTATAAACGAAATGTGTAATAATTATGTCTTAGAAGCTAGTGAACCGTATTAGATATGTCTGAATGTCATATTAGAAATGACAAATGAGACAATTATTGAACTGGAATAGACAAAGTCTTATCAAGAAAAAAAGACACAGAAGCAAAGTATTTGATGATATGAAAGAGATATCTAGATATATCAAAAGTAGAAGAATACTGGCTATTTACACATTTTAAATAAAAAATTAAAAAGAATACGAAAATTCAGAGGAGGCAGTTTCTAGACATAATTGCTAAATTTTTCAGGATTGACAAAATGTTTGAGTGATCAGAATTAGGGATTTCAGTGAGATTCAGGATGAATGAAATATTGTCAAATTTAAAAACCTTGATATCAGCTGTGCAGTGCTGGCTTATGCCTTTAATCCCAGCAATCAGAAGGCAGAGGCAGGTGGATTTATGAGTTTGATGGCAGTGCGGTCTACAGAAAAAAATCCAGGACTGCCAGGGCTACACAGAGAAATTCAGTCTCAAAGAACAATTATAAACTGACTTTTAATGGGGAACTGTAGGAGGGGGTATGGGGAGGTGGGCAACAGGTGGACTGTGAAAAAATAAAAGTAAATAATTATGTCCATCCTGCAGATGCCACTCACCTCCTCTCCGCTGTCAGTTGCAGATTTCTATTCATTTTCATGGCCATCTAATCATATCTCCTGTTCCTTCCCCATACCTGATCTTGAAACCCCAATTCCCCTCTACATATCCCCTACATCCCAGTTCCCTCCCTCCATCTGCCTCTTATGACTATTTTATTCCCCCTCCTAAGTGAGATTCAAGCATCCTTGCTTGGGCCTTCCTTCTTGTTTAGCTTCTTTGGGTCTGTGGAGTGTAACATGGTACCTTTATTTTATGGCTGACATCCACTTATAAGTGAATACATACCATGCATATTCTTTAAGAATGGGTTACCTTACTCAAATAATATTCTCAATTTCTATCTATTTGCCTGAAGAATGCATGAAGAGATGAATAGTATTCCATTGTGTAGATGTGTAGACATTTTCTTTATTCATTCTTCAGTTGAGGGACATCTAGGTTGGTTCTAGTTTCTGGCTATTACAAATAAAGCTGCTATGAACATAGTTGAGCAAGTGTTATTGTAGAGTGTTGGAGCATCTTTTGGGTATATACCCAGGAGTGTTATAGCTGGGATTTGGGATATGAGGTAGAACCATTCCCAGTTTTCTGAAAAAAAAAAACCACCACAAAATTAATTTCCAAAGTGGTTGTGCAAGTTTGCACTCCCACCAATAAAGAAGAAGTGTTCTCTTTGCTCCAGATTCTCGCTAGCATGTGCTTCCTCTTCAGTTTTTAATCTTAGCCATTCTGATGGGTGTAAAGTGGACTGTCAGAAGTGTTTTGATTTGCATTTTCCTGATGACTAAGGACTATGAACATTTCTTTGAGTGCTTCTTGGCCATTTGAGATTCCTTTGTTGAGAATTCTGTTTACCTGGGATAAGGGAGGCTCCCAAGAATCAATGGGGGTGACCTTAGATGTGACTCACTACATTGGGGATATGGTACCTGAAAAGGCAACCTCTTATAGCGGACAGGAACCCCAGTGAAGCATTAGAGACAACAATCCACCCACAAAACTTTCAACCCCAAATTTATCCTGTCTACAAGAAATGCAGGCACAGGAGATGGAGCAGACACTGAGGAAATGGCCAACCAATTTCTGGCCCAACCTAAGACCTATCCCATGCGCAAGCATCAATCCCTTATACTATTTAATGATACTCTGTAATGCTTGCAGATCTGAGCAAGTTGTCCTCTGAGATGCTCTACCCAGCAGTTGACTCAGACAGATACAGACACCCACAGCCAAACAGTGGATGAAGCTTGAGGACTCTTATGGAAGAATAGGATGAAGGATTGAGGGTCACAGAGGGGATAGAAACTCTACAGGAAGATGAACAGAGTCAACTAACCTGGATCCTTGGGTCTCTCAGAGATTGAACCAACAACCAAAATACATACACAGGCTGGACTTACGCCTCCCTACTCCTATGTAGCAGATGTGCAGCTTGACCTTCATATAGGTCCTGAACAACCTGTCTGTGGGATATGCTCTTCTAGCTGGTCTGGCATGTCTGGCCTCAGTGGGAGAGGATGTGCCTAGACTCACAGAGACTTGAATTGTCAGGGTGGAGGCATACCCAATATGGGGCCCACCCACTCAGAGGAGAAGACAAGGGGTGATAGAAGAAGGATTGTGGGAGGGGTACTGCTAGAGGGGCAGTGAGCGGGATGTAAAGTAAAGAAAAAAGAAAAAAGAAAAGAATTTTTAAAAACCCTATGTAATAACTGGAGAGATGAATTCTCTGCAATACTACCAGGACAAAAATAGTAAAACCAAAATACTTAAACTCAACATACTGAAGTTTCATAGCTTATGACCTAGGATTATGTATATACCAAGTTCTTTTACTTGACTAAGAAAGCAACAACTTTCCGACAAATAAAAACAGTTACTAACATTAGTACTTCAAGAAAGAAAAACTTTAAGAAACATTTCAGGGAAAAGGAGAAATAACCCAGAAGAAAAAGCCGTGATGATTAAGTATTAATTTCAGACAGCAACAGGTTTTAAGGCAACACACACACACACACACACACACACACACACATGCACACACACACACAACAATGCAATCTCAGGGAGGGCAGAATTAAGCTCAAGTCAATTCAGTCAAAGCTTTTCTGTGATGCTCCATTAGAACAAAAGCAGTGACTGAGCCAATGAAAACATGAAGAAAGAAAAACAGAGGAAGGAAAGGCCAGAAGGGCATAGGGCAAAGTGTTTAAATGTCAAAGAAAAGCTGGCTAGCCTTACCGTTTTTCAACTGGAAAAATCAAAGTTTTTATCTTAATTTTACTGCAGCAGACCTCCCTGGTTTTGATCCCACTCAGGTGCTCTCTGTGGTTTAAGAGGACACTATAATGTTTACTTAAGCTAAGCACTGTTGATAGTTCTATTACTGTATTAAAGATATCCAACTGAAGGTTGCTTATGGGCGATATAGTACATTACAACATGAAATGCATTTTTGGAGCCAGATTCCACTTTTGATTTAAACTACAATCTCCCAAGACTCAGCTTGAATGTTTGAAGGCAAGGCCAGAATACATCCAATATATGAAACTAAAGAAAAGAAGATTTTTGTCCACAGGAAAAGGATCCAGTTTTATTTTGCTAGTAAGAGTGTAGGTGCACCTATATGCATACCTCTTTAGGAAGAAGAAAAATAATAGGCCCCAATGAGGCCTGAGAGATGAGTACCCAAATCAGACAATGTGAGGCCATTCCAGTAAGTCATGGCATTAATGTCTCATGTCAATTTTGCAATAGACTATATATAGTAAACATGAACTCTAGCACTGGAAAGTTTTGCATTTGATTAATGGTTCTGCAGTGTCAACTGGCCATATCCTCCAGAGCTCCCAGGGACTGGACCACCAACCAAAGAGCACACATGGAGGGACCCATGGAGGTGGCCGCATATGTGGCAGAGGATGGCCTTGTTGGACATCAATGGGAGGAGCAGCCCTTGCGCCTGAGGGTGTTCAATGCCCCAGTGTAGGGGAATGCTATTGTGGGAAGAAGGGAGTGGATGGGTGGGTCGGGGAGCACCCTAATAGAGGCAGGGGGGATAGGGGATGAGATGGTGGTTTCTGAAGGGGATACCTGGAAAGGAGGAAACATTTAAAATGTAAATAAAGAAAATATCCAATAAAGATAGATAGATAGATAGATAGATAGATAGATAGATAGATAGATAGATAGATAGATAGATAGATGGATAGCTGAACTGAACTAGTGATACCATCAGGTTTCTAGAATTTTTTAAAAAATTGATGACCTTGAAATATATTTATTTACTCAGCAAATATTTTACTGAGTGTATATTCCAGGCCTTATTCAAGGAATAAGGGATATTAAAAATAGAAGCATTAGAAAGTTCCTAACCTCATAGGACTTAGCATGACTCTGCAGGCTGGCCTCCTCTTTAGCCATCAACAGACCCTAAAAAGGGCCACATGGCACATTGCTCCTCCTGTGTCCATAGGCAATCATGCAAAATGCACTAATTAAATGTCTCCATAATGACCGTGTGCTTCAGGAATGGCCGTGTGCCAATGCCTTGAAAAGGCAGCTCCAAATGCCACTCTTGTCCAGCAGCTAATGAATAAAGTGACCACAGCATACGCTTAGAATTGATTGTTTGCTTTATATTTAATCAAGCACCTCTCCTCCTCCTCCTCCTCCTCCTCCTCCTCTAAAAGTGGTAATGTTCTTTTCTTACTACAGTCACTATGCCTTAACCAAAAAGAATCAGATTTTCCCCTCTGACTTTTAATTATCCCTGGGCATCTTTGAGAAATGGCATGAGTAACACAAATCAGAAATGCCAGTTGGGTTTGGAATGCATCCCATTTACCTTGGAAACAGATTTTTGAGCTCTTTTTGAACAAATGTTAATGTTTATTTGTGTTTTCTTAACAGACATCAATGGATGATAAGAGCATGAAGATAAAGGGTAAGTAAATAAACAATATTAAATAATTCCTAAAAGGGTCTGTAGGTGATACATGCATGTCAGACATTTCTTCAACTTAGGTACTATCCACATTACTGCTTGTAAAAGTATCTGTCTATACTAACCACTTTTTAAAAAATTCATATCTGAAAGTTTCTAGTAGCCAACTCTCTATTCTGTGACACACACCTCCCCCTATAAAAGAGCAATAACAAACAACCAGGCATGCATTGTCATTAAATTCATGTTGAGCATGCCCAGTCTACATAGAAAAAGGTTAAATTTTAAGTAGCATGTAATATAAAAAACATTTTACAAATACTATAACTGAATATCCACAACCATCATGAGAAGGCAAAATATTTTCATTTTATATAGCAAAACAAGAAGTATAGAGGGGTAAAATAATTTGTTGAGAGTCACTCAATTAGGTAGTCATAGACCATTGCTTCTGGACTCATATCTTTCCATCATCATGTTAGGGCTCAGCAAGCAGCAAGATTGGATAGAGTTTGAAACATATAGGTTTTGACAAAAGAATGACACTATACAGAATCTCATAGATCAAAGTCACAATCTAATACTAGAAACAAAAGACCAGAAGCACTTAATTTGGTATGGGTTAAGTACTAAACAGTTGAAGATAACAGTAGTTGAAACTGGTTCAGCTGCTACCCATGAAGTATGTCTCATGAGCAACTACCACAATAAGAATTTATGCTTTCTTTATCCTTCATTCGTAAGACAATGAACCATAATGAGAGCAGTAACCTGATTCTTTTGTCAGTTTCCAATGTACCTCAATGATTCTGATCTATCTATAGTTACCAATCCATAACTAATGGTACTAAAAAAAACAGAAGATGCATTTTGTGGCATGATTGGAGGATCGAGTGGAGTGTGCTATTATGCTCAGGGAGATTGTGTTCCATTGAGGGTCACCTAATTAAATTGCTTGACTCCTCTTTATCGTCAGAACACAGTCCTTGTGGAGAAGCATATCCTGTGAAGCCAGCAGAATCTACTAACCCCCAATGGAGTAGATGAGGCCCAACCCAAGGTTAGACACAAGATCCAGTACATTACATATTCAAATGTATAAAATACAGAAACACATACCATCATACACTCCCATATGTACAACAGACACAATCAGCTGTTCATATCCACACCATCCAAAATGATCATTTAAATATGTTTTATGTATATTATTATTTAATGGGGGTTGCCTTGAATCTGTAGATTGCTTTTGGTCAGATGGCCACTTTTATCATATTAATCCTACCAATACATGAGCATGGAAGATCTTTCCATCTTTTGATATCTTCTTCAATTTCTTTCTTCTTTCTTAGTTAGAGTTGCACCACGATATTTTATGTTACCTTATGCTATTGGGAAAGATGTTTCACTGGTTTCTTCGTCAGTCTGTTTGTCATTTGTATATAGGAGGATTACTAATTTGTGTGAGTTCATTTTACTATTTTGCTGAAAGTGTTTATCATCTGTAGGAGTTTCCTAGTGGAATATTAGGAATACTAGGTATTACTTATGTATATTATCATAATGTCTATAAATAAACATACTTTGACTTCTTCCATTCAAATTTGTATCCCCTTGATCTCCTATAGTTTTCTTTTCTTTTTTTTTTAGTTTTGTTGTAGTTTTAGTTTGTTTTTTGTCTTTTGTTTTTATTATATTTTATTAATTTACATTTCAAATGCTATCCCAAAAGTTCCCTATACCCTCCCCCCACCCCTGCTCCCCTACCCACCTACTCCCACTTCTTGGCCCTGGCATTCCCCTGTGCTCGGTCATATAAAGTTTGCAAGACCAAGAGGCCTCTCTTCCCAATGATGGCCAATTAGGCCATCTTCTGCTACATATGTAGCTAGAGACTCGAGCTCAGGGGGTACTGTTCTAGCTAAAACTTCAAGAATACTGTGGAGAGAGTGCACAGGCTTGTCTTGTCCCTGATTTTAGTGGAGTTGCTTTAAGTTTCTCTCCATTTAGTTTGATGTTGGCTATTATCTTCCTGTATATTACCTTTATTGTGCTTCGGTATGTACCTTGTATCCCCGATATCTCTAACACTTTTATCATGATGGGGTGTTAGATTCTGTTGAAGGCTTTTTCAACATCGAATGAGATAATCATGTGTGTGTGTTTCTTTCAGTTTGTCTAAATGGTGGATTACATTTATTGATTTTCTTTTTTTCTTTTTATTGGTTAAATGATTTTTTATTTGATATTTTCTATACTTACATTTCAAATGTTATCTCCTCTCCTAGTTTCCTCTCTGAAAACCCCATATTCCCTCCCCCTCCCCCTACTTACCAACCCACCCACTCCCATTTCCTGGCCCTGGCATTCCCCTGTACTGGGGCATAGATCCTTCACAGGACCAAGGGCCTCTCTTCCCATTGATGACTTACTAGGCCATCCTCTGCTACATATGCAGCTAGAGCTGTGAGTCCCACCATGTTTTTTCCTTGGTTGGTGGTTTAGTCTCAGGGAGCTCTTGGAGTTACTGACTGGTTCATATTGTTGTTCCTCCTATGGGGCTGCTTACCCCTTCAGCTCCTTGGGTACTTTCTCTAGCTGCTTCATTGAGGACCCTGTACTCCATCCAATGAATGATTGTAGGCATAATGATTTTCATGTATGGAACCATCCCCAACTCTCTGGGATGAAACCTACTTGATCATGGAGGTGATCTTTTTCATGTATTCTTGGATTAAGTTCCCAAGTATTTTATTGAGAACTTTTGCATCTATGTTCATAAAGAAAATTGGTCTTTAATTATCTTTGTTTGTTGGGTCTTTTTGAGTTTAGGTATCAAGGTAACTTGGGCCTCATAAAACAAGTTGGGTCATATTCCTTTTGTTTTTATTTTGAGGAATAACTTGAGTATTGGTGTGAACTCTTCTTTGAAAGACTGGACAAATACAGTACTAAAGCCATCTGGCCCCAGGATTTTGTTGTTGTTGTTTGTTTGTTTTTGGTTGGGAGACTTTTAATGACTGCTTCTATTTCACTAATGATTATAGATCTATTTAAATTGCTTATGTGATCTTGAGTTGACTTTGCTAAGTGGCATGCATCAAGAAAATTATCCATTTTTAGAGATTTACAAGTTGGTGGAGCACAGGTTTATAAACTATGTCATTATGATTCTTTGCTTTTCTTTGGTGTGTTATTTCTCCTTTTCTTTCTTTTTTAAGTTACTTTTACTTTTTTTTACACTCCAGTCATTATCTCCTCCTGATCTGCCTTCCCACAGATCCTTATCCCATTCTTCTTGCTCCCTGTCTTCAAGAGGATATCCCTTCCCCATCAGGCCTCCTTACTCTCTGGGGCCCCAAGTCTCTCAAGGGTTAGGCATGTCTTCTCCTACTGAAGCAGTTCTCTGCTATATATGTGTTGGGCGGCCTTGGACCAGCTTGTTATGCTGCCCAGTTCATAGTTCAGTGTCTTAGAAATATCAGTGGTCCAGGTTAGTTGAAACTCCCACTCTTCCTATGGAGTCACCCTACTCCTCAGCTTCTTCCAGCCTTTCCCTAATTCAACCATGGTGGTCCCCAACTTCAGTCCAATGGTTGGGTGTAAGTATCTGCTTCTCAGAATGAATGGAAGGGGTGGGAGGTTGGGGACCTGGTAGAAAATACCACAGTCCAGGGAGGTGAAAGACTCTCAGGACTCAAAGGGAGAGACCTTAAATGAAAATGCCCAACAGTGGGAGAATTAACTGGTAAAGTTCACCTCCAGTAGAAAGACAGGGCACCAAGTGGAGGGATTGGGTTGCCATTTCACAGTCAAAACCTCTGACCCAGAATTGTTCCTGTTTAAAAGAACTGCAGGGACAAAAATGGAGACGAGACTGAGGGAAAGGCAATAGAGTGATGGGTTCAACTTGGACCCAGCTCAAGGGGCGGCTCCAAGGCCTGACAGTAATACTGATGCAATGGTATGCTTACAGACAGGAGCCTGGCATGGCTGTCCTCTAAGAGGCCAAAGCAGATACTTGCACTCAACCATTATTTCTCCTTTTCATCTTTAATTTTGTTCATTTAGATCCATTCTTTGCCATTCTTTGGATACTGGTTTGTCAATCATGCTGATATTCATAAAGAACCAATTCTGTCTTTTATTAATTCTGTTTATTGTTTTTGCTTGTCTGTTTCTATTTTATTGATTCAGCCCTGATTTTGATTATTTTTTGCCATATATTCATTTTGGGAGTGGTTTCTTCTTTTTGTTCTAGAACTTTCAGGTATGCTGTTAACTTATTAGTCACTTCAATTTTCTCATGTAGTCTCTTAGTGCTATGAATCTCCCTCTTAGAAATGCCTTCATTGCATCCATGAGTGTGGGTATGTTGTATTCTCACTTTCATTCAACTCTAGAAATAGTTAATTTTTTACATGACCTATTTTTTATTCAGCAGGAAGTTGTTCACTTTTCATGAATTTGTAAGCTTTCTGTTGTTGAGATAGAGCTTTATTTCATAGTGGTCTGATGAGATGCAGGGTGTTATTTCAATTTTCTTGAATCTGTTGAGATTTCCAGTTTGCCTGAGAATGTGGTCAGTTTTCAAGAAAGCTCCATGAGGTTCTGAGAAGGTTTATTCTTTTGCGTTTGGGTAAAATGTTCTGTAAATATCTGCTAGGTCTATTTGGTTTATAGCATCACTTAGGTCAAGTATTTCTCTGTTTAACGCTTGTCTGGATGACCTGTCTATTGGTGAGAATATGGTGTTGAAGTCATCAACTATCAGAGTACAAGGGTGAATATATGATTTAAGCTGAAGTCATGTTTCTTTTATGAAAAAAACAGGTGTCCTGGTGTTTGTTGCATGGATGTTAAGAACTGAAGTTTTTTTAATGGATTTTTTCCTTCAGTGAGAATTTATAGCCCTTACCTGTCTCTTCTGATTAGTTTTGGTTTGAAATGTATTTTTCCAGAAATTAAAATGGCTACACCAGCTTCTTTCTTGGACCTCTTTTCTTGGAATACATTTTTCCAATCTTTTCCCCCAAGGTAGTGTTTTTATTGAATTCCCGAGTATGCAAAAAAGTGTGTCTCTGTGTCTTTATCTATTTATTGTGCTTTTTTTTTCATGAGCTCCTTTCCTTCTCTTTGTTTGTTTTGCCCTATTCTAATGTATCACTTTTTGTTTTATCTTATTATATGTTATCATTACAACTGAGAAGACTGGTTCTTTTTTGTTTTGTTTTTGTTTTTGTGTTTTCTATTTAGAGATGAGAAGAAAGGTGGGAAGAAACTGTGGGGGGTAGAGGGAGGAAAAGCATAATCAGAATATATTACGTGAGAAAAGAAATATTTTCCGTAAAAGGAAGAAGCTAAACTAGTTTCTCAAAAACAAAACACAAAACAAAAGGAAGGGGAGAGAGAGAGAGAGAGAGAGAGAGAGAGAGAGAGAGA